>NC_057812.1:317464970-317484173 GCF_018294505.1 Triticum aestivum
CCGTTGCCGCCCTTCGCCTCTCCCTCGCCGCTCGCCGCCGCGGTGGACGCAGCTCCTTCCCGGCGTCGTCCCGAGCTCCGGCCAGCCGCCCCTCTCCCTCGGGCAAGTCCTCCGGCGCACCTCCGGCGATCCCCTCTATTGAACCTTGGGTTCCGCACCGCTAAATTACCCTGATCTGGATCCTGATCTAGAAACTCAGGTTGACTCTTTGCCCTAACCCTAGTACTTTTATGCATTGTTCATCATGCCATAACTCTGCATTCGTGGCTCCGTTTCGGGCGTGTAGCATATCAAATTGTTCGCCTCGACGAGTACTTCATTTCATTCCATTGCACCATGTTCATTTGAGCTCATCTTGATGCCCTAAATGTTGGTGCAAGAGTGGTAGTTTATATTAGTTTCAGATTCTTATCAGTAATTGGACATTTGTCATTTTTGTCATGATTGATGTGTGCCTCCTATGAACTTGAGCTCTGCCATCTTTAGAGGGGTGTATCCCATGTATTTTTGTGATCTCTGTGGTGCCTAGCACAAGCATGGAAAGTAGCCCTCGCAATGTTGCTGATTTCAGGGACTTAGAAATCTTCTAAGTCTTTGTCCTGTCAATATTTTTATGCCATGTGTTCATGTTGATACCGAGTGATCCATGCCTCTTTTGAGCATGATCAGTAAGGATGTTTTGTAGATATTGTTGTGCTCTATCCATCCATATCTTTGTTTGCAATTATGGAGCACCCTAGCTTGACTCAATCGAGCTCTACTTTTTCTATAAAATGTTCCTGGCAGATTGTTTACGTGTTAAGCATTTTTGCCGAGCTTGTTGTAGTTGATCCATGCATGATATGTTGTTGTTTTTTCCATGTTTAGCTTCTATGCCATGTCTACTTGCTGGGTGTATGCTTAGTTTGTCATGCAATGCCTTGTGGTGAGTGCATCAAGCTCGTAAACATGCCTACTTAATATCTGTTTTGCCATGTTCCAGTTTTCTAGTAAGTCTGAATCTGTTAACGATAATTGCTATGTTCACATGGTTGCCATTGTTTTTTCTGATCCCTTTTGGCTTATGGTCAGTAAGGGACTTTTGTTGTATGCTTTGATTAGCTTCATTCCATGCCTTGCTTTGCCATGATATGTGCATGTAGCATGTTGTTACCTTGCTCTAAACATTGCTTCCTGATGTTAAATTCATGACATGTTGTTATTTTCACTAAGTCTGTAACGTGATATCGTTTGCACTTTTGCCCTGCTTGTTTGAACCTGCTATTGAGTGAATTAACCGTAGCTCAGTGTTCATCTTTTGTCAAGCTTCTTCAGTGGATCCCTGCCATGTATTTTGTTGCTATGTTAGAGTGCAGTAGCTTGTTGTTCTTGATGCATTTAGATGGCCTCGTGTTGTTAATCGCAGATCGGTGCCATATTTGTTTTGCTCGTCATTTGCAAACCGTGCATCTGATTCTGGTGATCTTTATATTGATTTCGACCGAAATAAACTCCTCTTTCCAGTGGCACTCTTGGTTTTCCAATTTGAGGCTAGGTACAATCTTTCCTTTCTGAAACATGCATATGCATCGCATATCGCGTCCCGCATACCATGCCATGTTTTGCATCATGTTGTTTGTTCATTGCACGTGGTTGATTGTGTCTCTCTTTGCTTGTTGTTCTGTCTTGGGTAGAGCCGGGAGACGAGTACGTGATCGAGGAACCCATTGAGTACGTTTACGAGGGTCAAGCTAATGTCAACTCGGAGAACTTTGCAGGCAAGATGACCATACCCTCGAAATCACTTCTATCTTTGCTTGCTAGATGCTCGCTCTATTTGCTATGCCTATGCTACGATACCTACCACTTGCTTAACATGTCTCCCATATTGCCATGTCAAACCTCTAACCCACCTTGTCCTAGCAAACCGTTGTTTGGCTATGTTACCGCTTTGCTCAGCCCCTCTTATAGCGTTACTAGTTGCAGGTGAAGATTGGAGTTTGTTCCTTTTTGGAACTTGTTTATTGTTGCAATATCATTATTATCTCTTGTCTATTTTAATGCATGTATACACTTGGTAAAGGGTGGAAGGCTCAGCCTTATGCCTGGTGTTTTGTTCCACTCTTGCCGCCCTAGTTTCTGTCATACTGGTGTTATGTTCCTTGATTTTGCGTTCCTTACACGGTCGGGTTATAATGGGAACCCCTTGACAGTTCGCCTTGAATAAAAATCCTCCAGCAATGCCCAACATTGGTTTTACCATTTGCCACCTAGCCTCTTTTTCCCTTCGGTTTCCGGAGCCCGATTGTCATCTTTATTTAAACCCCCGGGCCAGTGCTCCTCTGAGTGTTGGTCCAAACTAGAGCCCCTTGCAGCGCCACCTTGGGGAAACTCGAGCGCTAGTATAGTTGTACGGATTGCTTATACAGTGTGCCCTGAGAATGAGATATGTGCAGCTCCTATCGGGATTTGTCGGCACATTCGGGTGGTTTTGCTCGACTTGTTTTACCATTGTCGAGATGTCTTGTAACTGGGATTCCTAGTCTGATCGGATTGTCTTGGGAGAAGGAGTATCCTTCATTGACCATGAGAGCTTGTGATGGGCTAAGTTGGGACACCCCTGCAGGGATTTGAACTTTCGAAAGTCGTGCCCGCGGTTATGGGCAGATGGGAATTTGTTAATGTCCAGTTGTAGAAAACCTTGAACCTAACTTAATTAAAATGAATGAACAGAGTGTGTGTTCGTGATGGTCTCTTTTCGGAAGAGTCTGGGAAGAGAACACGGTCTCGTGTTATGCTTGAACGTAGGTTGTTCTAGGATCGCGTCTTGATCATAGTTTTTCGACCGTGCCTTTACCTTCTCTTCTCGCTCTCATTTGTGTATGTTAGCCACCATATATGCTAGTGCTTGTTGCAGCTCCACCTCACACCTTTTACCCTATCTATAAGCTTAAATAGTCTTGATTGCGAGGTGTGAGATTGCTGAGTCCCCGTGACTCACAAATTACTTCCAAAACCAGATGCAGGGACCGATGATACCACTCCAGGAGATTCGACTGAGCTCAAGTGGGAGTTTGATGAGGACTCGGGACGATACTACATTTCTTTTCCAGACGATCAGTAGTGGAGCCCAGTTGGGGCGATCGGGAACTTTGTTGCATTTGGGGTTGTCTTTATTTTGGTTCTGTAGTCCGACCTTCATTGTATCTGGATGAATGTAATGATATTTATGCTATTGTGTGATGTGGCGAGTGTAAGCCAACTATGTACCTCTTTTCCTTATTTCATTACATGGGTTGTCTGAAGATTACCCCACTTGCGACATTGCTTACAATACGGTTATGCCTCTAAGTCGTGCTTCGGCATGTGGGAGATATAGCCGCATCGTGGACGTTACAAGTTGGTAATCAGAGCCTTCCCCGACTTAGGAGCCCCCTGCTTGATCGAATCGTTGACGTTGTTGAGTCTTGAAAGAAATGTTTCGAGTCATTTAGGATTATATATATTAGAGAGTAGGATTATTTTTACTCCTCAGTCCCTTCGTCGCTCTGGTGAGGCATCCTGACGTAGAGTTTTGACTCTTCTCTTCTCAACTTTCACTAATTTTTTTAGGATCACGCGGGTATCTTGGAATCGTTCTGATGGTTTTGTCACGAGAACATTGTTCTTGGTGCCTCCTGACATTTAGGGGTTGTGACAGTGTCCCGGGGAGTTGAGCTTCGAGGTGTTGTCATCACAATTTTATCGTTGCAGTTCTGGAATACCTGAGTTTCGCCGACATCAAAAATCTCTTTTATGCAGTTGTTGGTGAGATAACCTCGACGCCACCCAGTACTGGGGCGGGAGTTCGGGAGTATTGCCATAACTAGTATAACGGATGCTTTTCGAAGGTTGAGGTAAATGATTTCCGAAGGTTTCTTGGTTATGTGTTGAAGGATGGATACAGCTGGATGTAGGATTTGCTAGCTTTGGGTGAGATATTATGCTTCCCCTGTATCCCCAACACATGATTGCATAACCGGGAAAGGTTCGGAAGTTTCATAGGTGCGAATTCATGTAGCTCTAGTATTTCTTCCGCGGATATTTGGTTTGTGATTGGGTAATCCTCACCAAGTATTTGTTCTTGTCCGTACCTTGTTGTTTTATTCATCTACCTCTATCTAAGTGGCTTCTCAATTTATGGAAGTGTGACCATTTCAATTGGAATGCATTCGTTCATTTTGTTCGGATGTTAAGACTATATGTTGCAATTTCGATCCATTTGATTCATCTTGAATATATGTCTGTCATAATGCTAACGGATGTCACCCTCTTCAGGATGGCTCCTCCAACACGTTAGAATCCTGAACCGCCAGCACCACCTCCACCTCCGGAGGCATGGCAAGCTGTGATGGCTGCTACCAATGTCAACACGCAGCTAATCATGCAACTCTTGCAAGAGCGCAACCAAAGGAATCAAGGCCATGGAAACAATCAGAATCAATTTGCTACACTCAACCAGTTCCTCGCTAACCAGCCAAAGACCTTCAGTAATTGTGTCGAGGCAACAGACGCTGAAGATTGGCTCGTGGATATCTGCAAGCATTTCGAGTGCAGCAACGTCAAGCCTGAGGACTTTGTCAAGTTTGCCTCGTTCCAACTCAAAGACCAAGCTGCAGAATGGTATCAGCAATACAAAGATTACAGAGGAGGTCGTGTGATTACATGGGATGAATTCCGTCAAGACTTCAAAGCTCACCACATTCCTCAGAGTGTTGTTGAGAACAAGCGTGAGGAGTTCCGCAATCTGAAGCAAGGCAGCTTGTCTGTTTACCAGTACACCATCATGTTCCAGAAGCTCGCTCGTTTCGCTAAGCAGGACGTCCCTGATGAGAAGAGCATGATTTATCAGTTCAGGGGTGGCCTGAGAGAAGATCTCCAGCTAGCTCTCGTGCTTTTCAAGCCGCATAAGTACGATGAGTTTTACAACATGGAACTGAAACAAGATACTGCTCAACTCAAGTGCGATGCTTCCAAGAAGCGAGTCAGAGATTCAACTCCTTCTTCCTCAACTCAAGTGGCAACTAAGCAGCAAAAGTATTGGTTGCCTCCTCCTCCGTTCTGTCAGCCTTTCCAGCAGAAGAGCAAAGGTGGTAATGGATCTTCCCACCCACCCAACCCAAGATTCCAGAATAAGACTTCGTCTCATGCTCCAAGATCAAGTGCTCCGTATCACCGTCCGCTCTCGGAGGTCACGTGCAACAAGTGTCAGCAGAAGGGTCACTATGCCAACAAATGCTTCAATCAGAGGCGTCTTCCTCCTCCTCCTGTGAGATCTGCTAGTACCGTAGTGGTCAAGCATAACCCCAAGTTCACAAAGGTCAACATGATGAAC
The DNA here is from genome assembly GCF_018294505.1 of Triticum aestivum. Lineage (NCBI taxonomy): Eukaryota > Viridiplantae > Streptophyta > Magnoliopsida > Poales > Poaceae > Triticum > Triticum aestivum. The sequence goes on from NC_057812.1 coordinate 317,470,324, forward strand.
ATAGCTCAGGCAGAGGACTCGTCATATGTCATCATGGGTAACCTTCCTGTTAACGATATTCCTGCAAACGTTCTTTTTGACACTGGTGCATCGCATTGTTTCATCTTGAGACCTTTTGCATCTAAGGATGATTTGGTTACTCAAGTTTTGCCGAGACCTTTGGCTATTGTTTCTCCGGCCCGATAAATGACTTCTCAAGTTTTTGTTCCGGATGTTTCTATCACGTTAGGCGACTATAAGTTCTTGTCTTCTCCTAATGTCCCTGGTGACTCGGATATTGATCTTATTCTTGGAATGGACTGGCTTTCTAAGCACAAGGCTCACCTTGATTGTGCTGCCAGGTAGATCCAATTGACACATTCGTCTGAGGATGTAATCGTCTTTGCCGCTCATGATGATACCATTTGACTGTTTTCTCTCAATGAGAAGGGTGAGTTGGATGCCATCTCTCATATTCTAGTCGTTTGCGAATATCAAGACGTCTTTCCAAAAGAGCTTCCAGGAATGCCTCCGCACCGGCTAGTTGAATTCGTTATCGATCTTGAGCCTGGCACGGAACCTGTTTGCAAACGTCCTTACAAGCTTGGACCTGAAGAGTTGAAGGAGCTGAAGAAACAACTCGATATTCTAGAGCGTATGGGTCTCATCCGACCAAGTTCTTCTCAATGGGGTTGTGGTGTTGTTTTTGTCAAGAAGAAGGATGGAACGGACCGACTTTGTGTCGACTACCGTCCATTGAACAAGAAGACTATAAAGAACAAGTACCCACTTCCCAACATTAATGAGCTTTTCGAACAACTCAAAGGTGCTCAAGTTTTCTCCAAGCTTGACCTCCGTATGGGCTATCATCAGATTCACATTCGTGAAGAAGATATCCCCAAGACAGCATTCAGAACAAGCTATGGTTCGTATGAATACACTGTCATGTCTTTCGGCCTTGTCAACGCTCCTCCAACTTTCTCTCGCATGATGAACTTCATCTTCAACGCCTACACAAATGCCTTCATCTTGGTCTACCTCGATGACATTCTGGTCTTTCCCAAGAACAAGGAGGATCATGCCAAGCATTTCAGATTGGTGCTGGACAAACTCAGAGAACATCAGTTCTATGCGAAGTTTTCAAAGTGCGAGGTTTGGCTCGATGAGGTTCTCTACATTGGGCATATCATCTCCACCAAGGGCATAGTTGTTAATCCTAAGAAGGTGTCTGCAATTATGAATTGGGAACCACCTCAGAACATGAAGCAACTCCGCAGCTTCCTTGGGCTCGCAAGCTATTGTCGAAGGTTCGTTGAGAACTTCTCTAAGATCGCGAAGCCTCTTTCCAACCTTCTCCAGAAGCATGTGAAGTATGTCTGGTCGCCTGAATGTGACATCTCTTTCAACACCCTGAAAGAGAAGTTAGTCACTGCTCCAGTTCTGACTCCTCCTGATGAATCCAAACCGTTCGAGGTCTTCTGTGACGCTTCCCTTCAAGGTCTTGGTGTAGTGTTGATGCAAGAGAAGAAAGTTGTGGCCTATACCTCTCACCACTCGAAGCCCAATGAAAAGAACTACCCCACTCATGACCTCGAGTTGGTGGCAGTTGTCCATGCTCTTTTAACATGGAGACATCTCTTGTTGGGAAGAAAAGTGGACATCTTCACTGATCACAAGAGCCTCAAGTACATCTTCACTCAGCCAAACCTCAACCCCAGGCAGACTCGTTGGGTCGAAATGATTCAAGAGTATAATCCGAGTATTGAATATACTCCAGGCAAGGCCAATGTAATTGCTAACGCATTGAGTAGAAAGGCTTACTGCAACAGTTTGATTCTTGAGCCTTACCAACCAGAGCTTTGTGAAGCTTTCCGCAAACTCAATATCCAAATTATTCCTCAAGGATTTCTTGCCAACCTCCAAGTCTCTCCCACTTTGGAAGATCAGATTCGCGAAGCTCAACTTCTTGATGCTATGGTGAAGAAGGTGAAGATTGGGATTGACAAGAGTCAACCCAAGTACAAGTGCTATCATCTTGATGACAAGGATACTCTATTCTTCGAGGATCGCATTGTTGTTCCTAAAGGTGACCTTTGTAAAGTCATTATGAACGAGGCTCACAATTCACTCCCCTCTATTCACCCTGGAAGTACAAAGATGTACTAGGATCTCAAGCAGACATATTGGTGGACTCGAATGAAGCGCGAGATTTCTCAATTCGTGAACGAATGTGATGTCTGGAGAAGAGTGAAAGCAGAACACCAACGACCAGCTGGTCTCCTCCAACCTCTTGCCATTCCAGAATCGAGGTTTGACCATATTGAGATGGACTTCATGATTGGATTTCCAAAGTCCAAGTGTGGCAATGATGTTATCTTTGTTGTCATTGACAAGCTCGCCAAAGTGGCTCATTTTCTTCCTATCAAAGAATCTACCACAGAAGCTCAGTTGGCAGAGCTATATACCCCCAGGATTGTCTCCTTGCACGGCATTCCGCAGTTGATATCTTCATATCGTGGTAGCATCTTCACCTCCATGTTTTGGGGTTCTTTTCAGAAGGCCATGGGCACCAACATTCGCTTCAGCACAACTTTTCATCCTCAAACCAGTGGCCAAGTCGAGCGAGTCAATCAAATTCTTGAAGATATGCTCAGGGCTTGTGTCATTTCTTTCAGTATGAAGTGGGAAGATTGTCTTCCATATGTCGAGTTCTCCTACAAAAACAGCCTCCAAGCGAGTTCGGGCAAGGCCCCATTCGAGATTCTCTGTGGCAGGAAGTGTCATACTCCTCTTAACTGGTCAGAGACTGGTAAACGTCAATTTCTTGGAAATGACTTGATCATAGAGGATGAAGAAATGTGCAAAGTCATTCATGAAAATCTCAAAGCCGCGTAATAGCGCCATAAGAGTTACTATGATAGCAAACATCGTGACTTGGCTTTTGAGATCGGAGACCATGTCTACCTCCGCGTCTCTCCAATGAAAGGTACTCGTCGCTTTGGTATCAAAGGGAAGCTTTCCCCTAGATACGTGGGTCCTTTCAAGATCATCGGCAAAAGAGGCGAGCTCGCCTATCAACTTGAGCTTCCATCCAACTTTGCAAACGTGCACGACGTGTTACATGTGTCTCAGCTCCGCAATTGTTTCAAGACTCCTGACCACACCATCAACTTTGAAGAGATTGATCTCCAAGAAGACTTGTATTATCATGAGCACCCTGTTGCTATTCTTGAAGAAGCTGAGTGCAAGACTCGCAACAAGTCTATCAAATTCTTGAAAGTCAAGTGGTCACATCATCCTGACCGTGAAGCCACCTGGGAACATGAGGACCACCTCCGTTCTGAGTACCCGAAGTTTTTCCAGTCCTAGATCTCGGGACGAGAACCTTTTGTAGTGGTGGAGTGTTGTAACACCCCGTATGTAACCTGCCATATTTGTATTCCAACTCTTGCCATTTCTGACACTAAGTTATGAGATTCCTCGTTGTTGGGTTTTTGTCTTAGGGTTGTTTTGTCTTTTTCATGCATCTCACATCATGTTATCATGTGCATTGCATTTTCATATGTGCTCGTCTCATGCATCCGAGCATTTCCCCGTTGTCCGTTTTGCATTCCGGCGCTCCTATGTCCTCCGGTGTCCGTCTCGACCTCTTTTCGTGTGCGGGTATTAAACGTTTTCGGACTGGAGAGAGACTTTCCAAGCGGCCTTGGTTTACTACCGGTAACCGCCTGTCAAGTTTCGTGCCATTTGGACTTCGTTAGATACTCCAACGGTTAACCGAGGAACCGAAAAGGCCTCGTGTGTGTTGCATCCCAACACCCCTCCAAAGTGGCCCAAAACCAACCTAAACCCCCTCCAACATCTAGGTCGTTTGATCTCGATCGCGTGGCCGAAAGACGTGCTCAATTTGGAGCCTCCTAGCTCCTCCTACCTATAAAAAGGCCTCTTCCCCGAAAATCCCGGGGCATTCCACCCTAACCCTAGCCCCGCTCCTCATCCGCGCGCCAGACACGTCCGGGCCCAACGCCGGCCCTCCCCGCCGCCAACCGGGCCAAGCCCCCGCGCGCCTCCTCGCCTCACCCCCTCCACCGCGCCGCCACCCGCCGAAGCCGGTGACCCCGCTGCCTCGCTCTTCGCCGGTCTCCGCCGCCCGTCGCCTCGCCCTCCCGCTCGCCGCCGCGGTGGACGCAGCGCCTTCTCGGCGTCTTCCCGAGCTCCGGCCAGCCACCCCTCTCCCTCCGGCAAGTCCTCCAGTGCATCTCCGGTGATCCCCTCCATTGAACCTTGGGTTCCGCTCCGCTACAGTACCCCGATCCAGATCCAGATCTGGAAACTCGGGTTGACTTTTTGCCCTAACTCTAGTATTTTTATGCATCTATTTCGGCGCGTGTAGCATATCAAATTGTTCGTCTCGACGGGTACTTCATTTCATTCCATTGCACCATGTTCATTTGAGATCATCTTGATGCCCTAAATGCTTTTGCAAGAGTGCTAGTTTATATTAGTTTCAGATTCTTATCAGTAATTGGACATTAGTCATTTTTGTCATGATTGATGTGTGCCTCCTATGACCTTGAGCTCTACATGTGTTTTGAAGTATGCCATGACATCTTTACAGGGGTGTATGCCATGTATTTTTGTGATCTCTTTGGTGACTAGCAGAAGCATGCAAAGTAGCCCTCGTAATGTTGCTGATTTGACGGACTTAGAAATGTTCTAAGTCTTTGTCCTGTCAATATTTTTATGCCATGTATTCATGTTGATACCGAGTGATCCATGCCTCTTTTGAGTATGATCAGTAAGGATGTTTTGTAGATATTGTTGTGCTTTATCCATCCATGTCTTTGTTTGCAATTATGAAGCACCCTAGCATGAATCAATCGAGCTCTACTTTTGCTATAAAATGTTCCTGGCAGATTGTTTACGTGTTAAGCATTTTTGTCGAGCTTGTTGTAGTTGATCCATGCATGCTATGTTGTTGTGCTTGCCATGTTTAGCTTCTATGCCATGCCTACATGCTGGGTGTATGCTTAGTTTGTCATGCAATGCCTTGTGGTGAGTGCATCGAGCTCGTAAACATGCCTACTTAATATCTGTTTTGCCATGTTACAATTTTCTACTAAGTCTGAATTTGTTAACGATGATTGCTATGTTCACATGGTTGCCATTGTTTTTTCTGATCCGTTTTGGCTTATGGTCAGTAAGGGACTTTTGTTGTATGCTTTGAGAAGCTTCATGCCATGCCTTGCTTTGCAATGATATGTGCATGTAGCATGTTGTTACCTTGCTCTAAACGTTGCTTCATGATGTTAAGTTCCTGACATGTTATTTTCACTAAGTCTGTAACATGATATCGTTTGCACTTTGGCCATGCTTGTTTGAACCTGCTATTGAGTGAATTAGCCGTAGCTCAGTGTTCATCTTTTGTCAAGCATCTTGAGCGGATCCCTGCCATGTATTATCATGCTATGTTAGAGTGCAGTAGCTTGTTATTCTTGATGCATTTAGATGGCCTCATGCTGTTAATCGCAGATCGGTGCCATATTTGTTTTGCTCGTCATTTGCAAACCGTGCATCCGATTCCGGCGATCTATATATCGATTTCGACCGAAATCAACTCTTCTTTCCAGTGGCAATCTTGGTTTTCCAAGTTGAGGCCAGGTCCAATATTTCCTTTCCGAAACATGCATATCCATCGCATATCGCATCCCGCATACCTTGCCATGTTTTGCATCATGTTGTTTGTGCATTGGACGTGGTTGATTGTGTCTCCCTTTGCTTGTTGTTCTTGCTTGGGTAGAGCCGGGAGACGAGTACGTGATCGAGGAACCCGTTGAGTACATTTACGAGAATCAAGCTAACATCAACTCGGAGAACTTTGCAGGCAAGATGACCATACCCTCGAAATCACTTCTATCTTTGCTTGCTAGATGCTCGCTCTATTTGCTATGCCTATGCTATGATACCTACAACTTTCTTAACATGCCACCCATGTTGCCATGTCAAACCTCTAACCCACCTTATCCTCGCAAACCATTGTTTGGCTATGTTACCGCTTTGCTCAGCCCCTCTTATAGTGTTGGAGTTTGTTCCTTGTTGGAACATGTTTATTGTTGGAATATCATTATTATATCTTGTCGATTTTAATGCATGTATACACTTGGTAAAGGGTGGAAGGCTCGGCCTTCTGCCTGGTGTTTTGTTCCACTCTTGCAGCCCTATTTTCCGTCATATCGGTGTTATGTTCCCGGATTTTGAGTTCCTTACGCGGTTGGGTTATAATGGGAACCCCTTGACGGTTTGCCTTGAATAAAACTCCTCCAGCAATGCCCAACATTGGTTTTACCATTTGCCACCTAGCCTCTTTTTCTCTTGGGTTTCCGGAGCCCGAGGATCATCTTTATTTAAACCCCCCGGGTCAGTGCTCCTTTGATTGATCCAAACTAGAGCCCCTTGCAGCGCCACCTCGGGGAAACTCGAGGCCTGGTTTTAGTTGTACGGATTGCTTATCCGGTGTGCCCTGAGAACGAGATATGTGCAGCTCCTATACGGATTTTTCGGCACATTCGGGAGGTTTTGCTTGAATTATTTTACCATTGTTGAGATGTCTTGTAACCGGGATTCCGAGTCTGATCGGATTGTCTTGGGAGAAGGAATATCCTTCATTGACCATGAGAGCTTGTGATGGGCTAAGTTGGGAAACCCCTGCAGGGATTTGAACTTTTGAAAGCCGTGCCCGCGGTTATGGGCAGATGGGAATTTGTTAATGTCCGGTTGTAGAAAACCTTGAAGCTAACTTAATTAAAATGAATTAGCAGAGTGTGTGGCCGTGATGGTCTCTTTTCGGCGGAGTCCGGGAAGAGAACACGGTCTTGTGTTATGCTTGAACGTAGGTTGTTCTAGGATCACTTCCTGATCATAGTTTTTCGACCGTGCCTTTGCCTTCTCTTCTCGCTCTCATTTGCGTATGTTAGCCACCATATATGCTAGTGCTTGCTGTAGCTCCACCTCACACCTTTTACCCTACCTATAAGCTTAAATAGTCTTGATCGCGAGGGTGTGAGATTGCTGAGTCCCCGTGACTCATAGATTACTTCCAAAACCAGATGCAGGGACCGATGATACCGCTCCAAGAGATTCGACTTAGCTCAAGTGGGAGTTCGATGAGGACTCAGGACGATACTACGTTTCTTTTCCAGACGATCAGTAGTGGAGCCCAGTTGGGGCGATCGGGAACTTTGTTGCATTTGGGGTTGTCTTTATTTTGGTTCCGTAGTCGGACCTTGATTGTATCTGGATGAATGTAATGATATTTATGCTATTGGGTGACATGGCGAGTGTAAGCCAACTATGTACCTCTTTTCCTTATTTCATTACATGGGTTGTTTGAAGATTACCCCACTTGCGACATTGCTTACAATGAAGTTATGCCTCTAAGTCATGCTTCGACACGTGGGAGATATAGACGCATCGTGGGTGTTACATATCACAATTATCGTCATAGTAGTGCCATAAGCATGACAGAAAAAAAATTGTTTGGCCCAAAATGTCACGGATGTGTCTTTTTTGTAGTGTCACCTCATAATTTTGAGAAGTTATCCATATTCCCACAACAAGCTTATCCTTTTCGTTGTTGAATTTACAACAACTTCGTTAAATCCTTCCTTGCAAGGATGCTTCTCAAGTCAATTATGGTGGAAGTTGTCTTTTGTTTTCCCCTTTCTTTTCCTTCCAATGATTTACTTTCTATTCTTTCATTTCAGAGGCATGGTGATGTTGCTCTCTTCGACCCATTATCTCGTTTCTACAAGACCATTTTATTTCCTTGATTATTCACTAGGAAATATGCCCGTGTGTTGCAACGGGAAAAGCAAATCCTTGCATGCTACAAGTGACCCATTCATATTGTCACTCTCTCTGCTATCATTGATGATGGTCTTCAAGGCGCTGATCTTTGTCATAATACTTTTAACACGTTGTTTTCGCAAGCCCCTCACTCCACCAACTTAGTGCATGCACCATCCCACACTCTTGCCCTCTAGCCCAAGACCCATTCGTGTCATCACTCATCTGGGGCGGTAATGGCCTCTCGCTACATATGATCATAAATACTTGTAATAATGGCGGACATCACCATCATCAAATCTACGTCTGGTGCATGTTTCATCCCTTGAAAAACTGAATTACTAAATAGTAATAGGAAATATATTAATATCTTGAAGATACCAATTACACCCAGCCTCTGCACCAACAAAATGCTAACATCTAGTTGTCTATATGCAACCCTATGATTGAAATATTCAAACAATTTTGAACTTCAAACAGTTTCACCACTGATCATATCAACTAAAAGATCCCCACAATGATCTTCACAGAAAGATAATTTGCTATCAAAACTAAATCTGAAAGAGAAAATCTCTGAAAAGAAAATACCTTAAATAGGAGAACACATGCATGATTATGAAATAAAATAATAATCTCCATTAGGTAATATACCTGATAAAATCACCTGACAAAGAACACCCTCCATCATGCGTCATTAGTATAATTTAGTACACCATTACACAAGCATGAAACACTAAGTAGATTACGGAATGAAATTCGTGGGCGATCGAACTATAGGCAGTCAACATCAATTGATGCTTTCCTACATCCGTACATGTGTACTTCCTTGCTAGTATACTTATACGCATCAGGTGATCCAGCAGAGCTTGCTTTCTTGCGTCCTGCATAGATGGCGATACACATGAGGCTACAGCCAAGGCGAGCGCCGTTGCCGCTGCTTTAGGTCGTCTGCCCCTCTATCTCGTTCTCCCTATGGTTTATCTCCATAGGCATGGTGCCGGCGCCATCCGCCTAGCCACAAAAGGCAATGCACACATAGCATCCGTCAGTTCCAACCTTAGTGGTGAGGTCAAACACCAGCTGTGCAATGTGCCCAAGTGATTTGAGTGTGAGGCTCGTGATGTCATCCTTACTATCTTGCTCCTCCTCCATCCCTCATCTCTCTTCTTCTTCCGCCACGGTGCTCTCCCTCTCCTTCTCCTTGCCATCGACTTTGCCATGATCCACTGCCAGTCACCTCGCCCTCGCCTCCCAGCAATGCCTGGCTGTCCTTCTCATAGATCTCGACAACCGCCTCATATTTCTAGGACCATCTCTTGGCTGACGGTGATAACAAAGGGCCTACTTATTTCCTTTACTATGCCCATGATGCGCACTGCCGCGGCAAAGGACACCCTGGGGAGAGTGAATCCAGGGGAGGCGAGGTAAGACCGATGTGATGGTGGAGGTCGGGCCACTGCCGATGGGCGGTGGTAAGGCGGGAAAGCAATCATCTCGACAGTCTCCACTATCGGAACCCATGATTTGAGAGGCCTTGTCGAGAAGAGCGCCAACAGTAATTTTACGATCACGGCACGAGTCGTCCACGCTGGTTGGATTTCTTGCAATACATGGTATATATGGAAACGAACACCAATCCAAAGGCATCGATCTGATTTAGAGATGACGTGGATTTTATTTCCTTAGTATGTGGTTCTGGATTTCTTTTGTGTGCCCACATATAGGTACATACATTGTAAACAAATTGGAAGACACAGATTACATGTGTGTAGATCTATTTCCAAATCTCACACGCCAATGTTTGAGGTTTACACAAAATTAACATGTATAAACAGATGACTTATGGAGAACTATGAAAGACTCCGTCCTTTAATATTAGGTATAGATATAGATTTATGGAGAGTGGTGTCCTCTTTTCAAATCTCTCATCTTGTCTACCTCGCCTTTTCTCTGATACCGGGATGCTATCCAAATTCTTTCGTTCTTATTCCTTTTATGTCTTGTTCTAAACGGAGTGGTTTCAGAGTATATCTTGCTCCTTGAGCTTTTGATTCTCTTCATAATCGTCGTTCCTCTTTTCTACCCGAGTGCTCTCGACTTTTTTCATCTTCTCTCTTGCGCTCTTGTTTAACTCATCCTCTTCCTCTTCCGTCTCATTCCTAAGATCTTGGGACGAGATCTTCTATTGGTGGGGCAGTGTTGTGACGCCCCGAGACCAGTTCTCTAGATGCCTTCCATTTAATTTTGTTGACATCGTGTGTTTCATATGTTTGTTTCCATGATCATGATGAGTGTCATTTTCATGTTCATCATTTGTTATATTGCATTATGCCATCCATGTTGTTTCTATGGCCATCTTTCTTGTTATATGATATATGAGATCCGCCTTGCAAAAGCGTCTTCAATATGTGGTTCTATCCTTCATGGGACCTACAAGTTCTCACGGATAGGATCTCGTATTGCGCATGATAGATAGCTAGCATAATTTTTCATGGCTTGTCCATTTTTTAATATCTTTGCTATGCTAGATCATTGCATATCCTCGTACACTGTTAGAGGCATTCATATAGAGTCATCGTGTATTAGTTTTATTGAGTTGTAATATCGAGTTGTAAGTAAATAAAATGTGATGATCATCATTATTAGAGCATTGCCCTAGTGAGGAAAGAATGATGGAGATTGTGATTCCCCCACAAGTCGGGATGAGACCCCGGACAAAAAATAAAAGAACAAAAATAAAAAAGAGGCCAAAAAGAGCCCAACAAAAAAAAGAATAAAAAAGAGAAAAAGAGAAAAAGAGAGAAGGGGCAATGTTACTATCCTTTTACCACACTTGTGCTCGGAGTAGCACCATGTTACTCATATAGAGAGTCACTTGAGTTATCACTTTCATATACTAGTGGGAATTTCTTATTATAGAACTTGGCTTTTATATTCCGATGACGGGCTTCCTCAAATTCCCGAGGTCTTCATGAGCAAGCAAGTTGGATGCACACCCACTTAGTTTAATTTGTGAGCTTTCATACACTTATCGCTCTAGTGCATCTCTTGGCTGGCAATCCCTACTCCTCGCATTGATATCGATTGATGGCATCTCCATAGCATGTTGATCCGCCTAATTGATGCGAGACTTTCTTCCTTCTCCAATTGATCCCTACCACTGCATTCTGTTCCACCCGTAGTGTTATATCCATGGCTCATGCTCATGTATTGAGTGAAGTTGAAAATGCTAAAGCACGTTAGAAGTACAATCCAATTGCATGGTTTGACACCAAGGTTCTCAAGATTTATACTTTATGCATGGAAGACTAAGTGTGTCATGCTTACCACAATTAAGTGTATAGAGGCTATTTCCTTTAGCTCCAATATTATGAACGGCAATGATGCATTACATGCATGTCTTGTATTATTCTTTCGATGTCAAATTGATACACTATTGCCTTGAATCACTCGTGTCTTAATATTCATGCCATGATTAGATTACATGATCGAGATTATGCTAGGTAGCATTCCACATCAAAAATTATCTATTTTATCATTTACCTACTCGAGGATTAGTAGGAATTAAGGTTGGGGATGCTGATACGTCTATGTTGTATCTAAATTTTTTTATTATTTCATGCCAATATTCGACAACTTTCATATACTTTTGGCAACATTTTATATCATTTTTCGTACTAACATATTGATTCAGTGCCCAGTGCCAGTTCCTGTTTGTTGCATGTTTTTTGTTTTGCAGAGTATCCATATCAAACAAAGTCCAAACACGATAAAACTTTGCGGATTTTTTTTGGAATATATGTGATTATTGGGAAGTGAAATCAACATGAGACGATGCCCGAGGGGCCCTCAAGCTCAAGGGGCGTGCCAACTACCTAGGGCACAGAAGGCAAGCCTATGGCCACCCTGTAGGTTGGTTGGAGGTGTCCATCGGCCACGAGGAATCTTATATTTGGATAAAAATTGTGTTAAAATTTCAGCCCAATCGGAGTTGCGGATCTCCCGAAATTTAATAAACGGTGAAAGGCCAGTAAATAGGGTCGCAAAACAGAAGAGAAACAGAGAGAAAGATCCAATCTCGGAGGGGCTCCCGCCCCTCCGCCTCCATGCAGGCCATGGACTAGAGGGGAAACCCTCCTCCCATCTAGGGGGAGGTTAAGGACAAAGAAGGAGCAGGGGGCTCTCTCCTCCTCTCTCTCGGTGGCGCCGGAACACTGCCGGGGCAATCATGGTGTGATGGCAATCTACACCAACATCTCCATCATCTTCACCAACATCTTCATCACCTTCCCTCATCTATATTCAGTGGCCCACTCTCCCGCAAACTGATGTACCCTCTACATGAACATGGTGCTCTATGCTTCATATTATTATCCAATGATGTGTTGCCATCCTAGGATGCTTGAGTAGATTTTTGTTGTCCTATCAGTGATAGGTGAATTGATATGATTGGTTTAATTTGCTTTTGGTTATGTTGCTGCTTTGGTGCCCATCGTATGAGCGCGCTTGTGAATCACACCATTGGGTTAGTTGTATGTTGATAGGACTATGCATTGGAGGGAAAGAGTGACGGAAACTTCTTCCTAACATAGAAGTTGATGCATACGAGGTTGAAGGGGGGACAATATATCTTAATGCTATGGTTGGGTTTTACCTTAATGAACGTTAGTAGTTGTGGATGCTTGCTAATAGTTTCAATCATAAGTGCTTAGAATTCCAGGTAAGGGACGACATGCCAGCATTGGCCTCTCCCACATAAAAACTTGCTATCGGTCTAGTAGTGTAGTAAATTTCTTAGGGACAATTCCGCAAATCCTACCACCACTTTTCCACACTCCATATAGTAACTTAATTGTTCTTTTATTAGAATAGCACATAACTTCTATTTTGACGTTCTTTATTATCTTGAAAACCTATCCTAGTTCACCTACAAAGTACTTCTAGTTTCATATTTGTTATAGGTACAAAAAACGTTAAGTGTGCGTAGAGTTGTATCGATGGTCAATAGAACTTGAAGGGAATATAAATCCTACCTTTAGCTCCTCGTTGGGTTCGACACTCTTATTTATCAAAAAAGTTACAATTGATGCCCTATACTTGTGGGTTATCAGGTACCGCGTTAAAGCGGGCAAATTTACTACGGAACGGGACTATGTCAAAGATCAAGTCCTCACTTCGACAGTTGTCGGGGGAGCCAAAAACAACTTCTAGTGTTATGGTGCCCGTGCATCGGACCTCTATGCCAGGGATGACACCCTTAAAAGGGGTGTAACTGGGTTGGATTCTTGATGAATCAATGCCCATCTTCCTGACCGTATATGCGTAGATCAGGTTTAGGCTGCTTCCATCATCCATAAGAACGCGGATTAAGTGGAACCCATCGACAATGGGATCTAGGAGCAGAGCGGCCACCCGCTATTGGTGTCAAAACCGGCGGATCTCGGGTAGGGGGTCCCGAACTATGCGTCTAGGATCGATGGTAACAGGAGACAGGGGACACAATGTTTACCCAGGTTCGGGCCCTCTCTATGGAGGTAACACTACTGGAATCTGGTAATTTGCCGTCTACCACCTCTTTGCCGTCATCTTCCACATAGCGGATGACAAAGAATGTGAAGATGGCAAAAAGTCTATTTGTTGTCCGCTGATTCTTTGCCGTCAGCCGCTGACGACAAAGAGCTAGAAGGCAGATGACAAAGGGCCAGGTGGGCCCCATAGGGCATGGCATGGCTAGGTCAGTTTCTTTGCCGTCATCCTAGTCTTTGTCGTCTGCCTTCTGGACCTTTGTCGTCCCCTGGCAGACGACAAAGAAATGGCCCAGCTAACGGCCGTCTCCCCCCTCCTATGCTCGCTCTCTGTCTCTCCGGTCCCATCCTCCTCTCTCTCCCCTCTCTCCCAGCTCAACCGCGCCCGCGCCCGCAATGCCGCCATCGAACACCACCGTCGCCCGGACGCTGCCGCGACCCCACCCCGCCGCAGCACCACCCCGCCGCACCGGAGCCCTGCGGCCTCGTCGCCACCACCGC
>NC_057812.1:317484523-317485177 GCF_018294505.1 Triticum aestivum
GACCCGGCCAGCGCCACCCCGCCGCCCCGAAGCACTGCGGCCCCATCGCCACCACCGCTCGGCGCCCCCTCCGCACGTCTAGCGCCCCTCCGCCGCCGAGCAACCCCGCCGCTCGGCGTCCCCGGGGCTGCCGCAGGTAAGCCCCGGCCGCACCCCTCTTCTCCTCTTTTTTTATTTTTTAGTTTAGATTACTTTTACTTTTGTTTTAGATTTAGTTTAGTTTAGATTATTGTTAGTTTGGTTCTTAATTTAGTTTAGTTTAGATTACTTTTAGTTTGGTATTAGGTTTAGTTTAGTTTTAGGTTTATGTTTAGTCATGAAAAAAACTAGGAATAATTAGAAGAAGTGGAGGAGAAGAAGAATAGCTAGGTTTAGGTGTAGTTTTTTCCTGTTTTGTTTTAGGTTAATTAGTGCTAGGTTTAAGAAGAGGAAAAAGGAGGAGAAGAAGAAGAAGAAGAAGAAGAGGAGGAGGAGGAGGAGGAGAAAGAAGAAGAAAAAAAAAGAAGAAGAATAAAGAGAAGAGGAGGACAAGAAGAAGAAGAAGAAACAGGAGAGGAAGAGAAGAAGAAAAGGAAAAAAGAGACCCCGACCCCGACCCGACCCCCGACACCCGACACCAGGACACCTCGGCACGACACCCCGACCCCCGACCCC
>NC_057812.1:317485811-317528931 GCF_018294505.1 Triticum aestivum
TGACACCACACGCACCCTTACCCCGACCACCTACACCATGACACCACACCCCGACCCCGACCCTGACACCCCTACCCTGACACGACACCCCGGCATGACACCCCGACCCCGACACCCCGACACCCTGACACCACACCCCGACCCCATATATATTTGTATTGATCGGTTGTATTTTTATTATGATATACTTAAATTATATACATATTATTATGTTCATGTCAGGTATCCAAATTTTTTATGTTGTACTAATTTCGTTTACTTTTTGTCATTGCAGGTGTTGACAGGATGGTGGGAAAGGGTCCAGAGCGCCCCCATCCTCCTGCGAGCGCTATTGGGAGGGGTGGTTCCATTATTCCAGCCTAGCCCCTCCGAAGAGCGCTGCTAGACAGTATGCCGACAATTGCGACGGGCACTTCTTCTTCGGCTGGGAGAGGTCGGGGGAGGACGAAGAAGCCTGCTAGAGGTGGACATGGCAGCGGGAGAGGTAGGAAGGCTGTTACGCCTTCCTCGCCGCCACCCTCAGCTGATTCACCCGACCACAGGAGTGCTCCGTCTAACGTGGACCCATCTTAGACTCCGATCCATGAGCCTCCATTCGCTGATCCTTCCCCCCACCAGACTTGGGTCGCCGATCCTTCACTCCATGTCAGTCCGGTCCCAGAGTCTTTGTCTCAAAAGACTTCGGTCACGGGGTCTTCGTCCCAGAAGACTCCGGTCACGGGGTCTTCGGCCCATGAGACTCCGGAGGCTAGTGGCTCGGAGGATGGTAGCGAGGACACATTTTCAGATGATAGCTACAGCGACGATGAGCTGGTTGAGAAGGGCAAGAAGGTCTACGAGCGTGGCTGTACAAAGCTCCCGCCCGTGCCGACGACCCCTGACCAGAGGTGGTTGATTGCGCCTAAAGGGTTGAAGTAAGTGCATTTACTATTTTTTAACCTTTTTCCTTAATGTTCCTTCAAATTAATATCTAATGCGTTGGCCTTGTCATACTGCAGGGGCTGGGTACGCCCCCGTGGTTCCCGTAGGCCCAACCAGGTCCGTGGTGTGCTTTGTCAGCAGCACTTCCCTTGGTGGGTCATGTTGCCCGGTGAGGGTCAGGTTCCACAGCTAGCACTGACCTGGGAGCTGTACTCGGTTGCCCTGACCCCGCCGGAGGAGAGGGTCGACGGTGTCTTGTGCGAGACGGTGGCCGACATTGTGTTCCGTCGGTTTTGGGTAATTTCCCCTTTACGGAATTAAAAACCAACACTACCTAGTGATTGTACTAATCAGTGTTGTCTTGTTTGATTGCAGACCTTCTACAGGGTTTTAGAGGGAGAGCAGGAGGCCGCGTGTATGGTTGTCGAAAACGAGTGCAAGCACCTACTTCAGAACTTAAGGCACGAGGCTCGGGTGCAGGCCGTTCGAGACTACTACGCCTCGAAGGGTATTAGGAGGGGCAAGCAGAAGTGTCGCGGCAAGTTTTTGAGTAAGGACAAGTACATGCAGGTAATAACCTATTCTTAAGGTCTTGAACTTAGTTTTCTTGATTTTATTCGTAGGCGTAGCGCTGAAATTTCTCCTGACTCACTTAGGTGCCCCCGAGATGGACTCACGTAGGCGTAGCGTTGGCGGATCCGTGGTGCTCTGCCCAATGGAAAGTCAAACACCAAAGGGCCAAGGATAAGCACGACCAAATGGAAGGTGTGTCACACCATCAAGGGAGCTCCAACCTGTTTAAGTACGGGGATAACTGGGTATGTGGTTTGCTACATGATTCATGCAATTCATTCTTCATGCTAGATAGTTCATTCATGACATAATTAGCTCTAAAATGACATAATAACCTTAGATAGCTCTATAGAATGCCTAAATATGTTGTATTTAGCTCTAAAATGACATAATAACCTTAGATAGCTCAATAATGACATAATTAGCATACTTTGGTCACAAATGGCATAATAATCGTGGTTACCTCGAAAATGACCTAAACTTAGCTTATTTTCCTCGAAAATGTCATAATAAACTTTCTTAGCTCTAAAATGACCTATTTACATAGCAATATAATTCCTCATGTAGCTTGAGCCCTTAACTAATATTTTGTTCCTCTCTCTCAGGCGCACCACCACAAGAAGCATGTGCCAGGTCTATTACACCTCTATGGCATGTCCCATATGGCCCCGTACAAGAAGGCCAAGCCATTCACGGAGTCTGACCTAGATGATCCAGAGAGCTTCACCAACAAGATGTCCCACCACAAGCTTGTGAAGTACAGACACGAGGGGAAGGCGAGGAAAGGGGAGGACTATAACCCGAGCCAGGATCCTTTTGATATAGAGCTGGTGATGATATCTGGTGGAGGGAGGTCCCATGGCTCTCTAGCTAGTGGTGATGGACTCATACGTTGTCCTAAGACTCTCCCACAGATCAAGAAGCGCCTGCGTAGCTCTGATCCTGAGATAACACCTCGTGCACGGCCTGCGGAGATCGCCATGGCGGTTAGTTATACGGACTATTTCACCTTTCCTCCATTACATTGTGTGTGCGTCCGTCGATGATTACAATGCTAACAAGGAGTGGTGTCTTGCAAGGTATTGTTGAGAAAGAGAGATCGAAGACGAAGGAGCTTGTGGAGGAGGAAAAAAGGGAGGCACAAAAGGAGATGGAGGAGATGACGGCTAAGCTGTTGGAGGAGGAGAGGAACCGGAACGACAGCGCTAACCGGGCCCTATACGAGCCCATCGTGGTACGTTTCTCGTGCATATTAGCCCAATCATGCACATAATGTTCGCATTACTAGCTAATATGACTGACTCGTGAGAACCAAATGTGTAGACCATGTGCGAGAAAAATGGTCAGGACCCTCCGCCGATGACCCAGATTGCTCCGGCGACCACGGTGAGTTTGATTTGAATGGTCGTTGCTTACTACTATTCACATTTTAGTTTGTGAACTTGCTAACGAGACATTATTGGAAATGATCTTTGGTGTAGCATGGCTCCCGACAAGCATCGACCACTCCTTCTGCCAATGCCGGAACCCCGACCGGTCCTGCACCTCCGTCTGGCACTGGCGCAGCCCTGACCATTCCTACACCTCTGTGATAACGGTATTTTTCTTCTTATTTAGCGTGTTTAGTCCATTTATTACATAATTTAGCCTATTTAGTCCACAAATGACATAATAAGATGAAGAAAGTCAAGGAAGAGGAAGGAAAGAAGGAATAGGAAGAAAAGAAGAAGAACAAGAAGAAGAAGAAGAAGACTAGAAGAAGAGTTTTCTTCTTCTTCTCCAAAATGAAGTTAGCTCTAAGTTATATCAAAAATGGCATAATATGCTTAGTTAGGTCAAAAATGGCAAAATTAGCTAGGTAAGCTCAAAAATGGAATTTTTCTTCTTATTTAGCTTATTTAGTCCATTTATGACATAATTTAGCCTATTTAGTCCAAAAATGACATAATAAGATGAAGAAAATCAAGGGAGAGGAAGAAAAGAAGGAATAGGAAGAAAAGAAGAAGAAGAAGAAGAAGAAGTTCTTCTTCTTCTTCTAGTCTTCTTCTTTTTCTTCTAGTCTTCTTCTTCTTCTTCTAGTTTTCTTCTTCTTCTCCAATATGAAGTAAGCTCTAAGTTATATCTCATAATATGCTTAGTTAGGTCAAAAATGGCATAATTAGCTAGGTAAGGTAAAAAATGGCATTTTTCTTCTTATTTAGCCTATTTAGTCCATTTATGACATAATTTAGCCTATTTAGTCCAGAAATGGCATAATAAGATGAAGAAAAACCAGGAAGAGGAAGAGAAGAAGGAATACGAAGAAAAGAAGAAGAAGAAAAAGAAGAAAAAGAAAAGAAGTAGAAGACATTCTTCTTCTAGTCTTCTTCTTCTTCTTCTTCTTCTTCTAGTTTTCTTCTTCGTCATCATCTTCTTCTAGTTTTCTTCTTCTTCTCCAAAATGAAGTTAGCTCTAAGTTATATAAAAAATGGCATAATATGCTTAGTTCACTCAAAAATGGCACAATTAGCTAGGTTAGCTCCATTTTACCTAAGTATGCTTAATTCTTCATCTTCTTCTTCTTCTGATTCTAGTCTTCTTCTTCTAACTTTCTTGTTTCCCATTTTGCAGATTAAATTCACTATATGGAAGCTTGCATGGATGGAGTGCTTGTTTCCCTTCTCTTTTTTTCGTTTGTATCGATAAAAAATGTGGAACTTGTTATATGGATGCATGGAACAATGTGTTGGATGAACATTGTGATGTTACTGTAATATGTACAGATGGAACTCTGTTTCTTATTTTGTATGTATGTTTTCATGGATGGAGCTATGTGTTGGATACATCATATGTGTGTTGTGCATGTGGAAAAAAATGTATCTCTGTGTGTGAATTCCTGTGAAATTAAATGGATTCCAATGAAAACAGGGGATATGTAGCATGTTTACTGTCCGCTAGGAGACGGCAAAGAGCTTCGCCGTCTGCTAGCAGACGGCAAAGAGGACATGTGGCAGCTACCTATACAACCTGGGAACACTGGCTGCCTATTTGGTCACTTTGGCGTCTGCCAGTGGACGATCACTTTGTCGTCTGCCAGCAGACGACATAGCTGGCCACGTGGCAGCTTTCCAATACTGCCTAGCTGAGCTCTTTGCCGTCTGTTAGCGGACGGCAAAGAGCTTTGACACTTTGCCGTCCGCTGGCAGATGGCAAAGAGAACCATTAACCCCCTAACGGCACTCACGCCAGTGCACTGCCATCCGTTGTCTTTGCCGTCTGCTGGCCTCGGATGGCGGACGGCAAAATCCTTTGCTGTCCGTTTCTAGGAAGCGGACGACGAAGAAGGCCTTTGCTGGCATGTGTTCAGACGGACAATTTGCTATCTGCTGGTGGACGGCAAAGAAGTTTTCCGTCCGTGATCCATGCCTTTGCCATCCTCCATGGCGGGCGGCAAAGAAGCTGATTCCAGTAGGGCAATGCCCTACGTCCTTCTTGATTGATTTTGATGAATATGAGTGTTACAAGAGTTGATCTACCATGAGATCATAATGGCTAAACCCTAGAAGTCTAGCCTATATGACTATGGTAATGAGTATATCCTTTCTGGACTAACCCTCCCGTTTATATAGACAACGGGGGGAATCTAGGGTTACATAGAGTCGGTTACATAAGAGGGAATCTTCATAGTCGCTCACCAAGCTTGCCTTCCACGCCAAGGAGAGTCCAATCCGGACATGGGTACAGTCTTCGGCCTTCATGTCTTCACAACCCATCAGTCCGGCCCATGGATAACAGGCCGGATGCCCGAGGACCCCTTAGTCCAGGACTACCTCAGTAGCCCCCAAACCAGTCTTCAATAGTGAGGTGTTCGACACACAAATTGTCTTCAGCATTGCAAGGCGGGTTCCTCTTTTAATGATCTCCAAGTGATGTATTTGACCATCGGTTCAATGTCGCTCCCCTCGGCTTCTGCGCGTTAAATAACTTCGCCTCCCACATGTCAGGCGAAGGTGGAAGGTCAGGGTATTTTTGCAGATAACACCCCGTCCATGCAAGGAAGAGAACCTATTAAAGAGATTGGATCCTAGATCCATTCGGCACCACACAGAGGAAATCCCCGGAAGCTGCTTAGGAGAAACCATTCCAGCATGGCTAGCGCCCCCAGCTCCTCCACCCATTCCGAACCAGAGAAAGGCCAGTGGGAGAGGTGTTCAGTGTCCCATAGTCAATTGATGAAGCCGCAGACGCAGGGATCTCTTCCCCCCGCAGATCTAGTTCCTGTTCGAGCGGGGCTAGATTCCTTCAACGGTGAGATTCAGGCAGAGGACCTCCCCAATCCATCCGGGGGAGAGCGAGTATGTTTCATCCCCTACCTGCTAAGGGGTGTGGATCTCCCATTCATCCGTTCCTCTAAGGGCTTCTAAAATACTATGGCCTCCAGCTGAACAACTTCACCCCTGCCTCCATTCTGCACATGGCGGGTTACGTCGCTTTATGTGAACTATTCCTGGGTATCAAGGCTCATTTCGAGCCATGGAGGAAGTTGTTCTTTCTTGTCCCGCATAATCATGAGGGGTCAATATTTGAAGTGGGCGGAGCCGAAGTATGGCGCATTCCTGATACCGGATATCTGTCCGGCACACCAAGGAAGGCATCTGAAGAATGGCCTTCCGAATGGTTCTATATTGAGGACGTCGTGCTTCCCGACCCAGTTTGAAAGGGTCTTCCTGAATTTGCGAGCTTCCCGCTGAATAAACGCCACAGTTGGCGTCCTTGGAGTCTTGAAGAGGATGACAACGCAGAAGTTTGCCAACTTATGAGCAAGATAAAGATGATCGCTCAGTCGGGACTCACAATAATCGAGGTAATGGCGATCTCCATAGTGCGTGGGGTTCAGCCCCTACAATACAAAGGGCTGCCCATGTGGCACTATAATGGAGAGGATGACGCCTCCCGCTATGGCCAAAAGGGTCCGGATACCCCCGCCGCTCTGGCCAAAATATTGGCCGAGCTGTTTAAAGGGGAGGAAGAGGAGTTTCTTCGCATTAAGAGCAGAGATGGATATTCTATGTATGATGCTCCCAGTTGGGTAAGCATCGTCCCCTCTATTCCACTCATTCCCCTTCCGGGTTACTTTCGATAAATTTCAAGTCTGTTTGTACAGCACTGGCGGAAGGTCACCGAAGGACTTCATAGTCCTGCCCCACAGCCGGAGGTCCACAACCGGGAACTATATTCTGGGGTTGAAGAAGATCCGGATATATTCGTGGTGCTTGTGGGGGGAATGTTCTACTAGACAAGCTACGACGGCACAGAAGTGGCCATCACCGCCGATTACCCTGGCCTTCTTCCTACTTCACATGTAAATAATTAATAAACACCTTCTCTAAAAGAGTGCTCTTATTCCTCCTCACCCACTGCATTGTATTGTGCTTCACATGGGAGACGTTCGGCGATTTCGAGGAGATCGGCTCCCGCGCCGGGCAAGCCTTCCAAGAGGAAAACGAACGAAGACACGGCCGTTCCTTCATTGAAGAGGTATGAATTCGCCAACCTGCACCTAAGCAGTCACGTCCAACCATGACCTTCCCGTTTTCCATGTGTCAGGAGGAAGGTGCGGCGGACTATATGCGGAGGTTCGAGTGGCCGTACTTCCCACAGCCAGGATTCAAATCCTGCCGTGAAAACGGGGGCTGATGCAGGGGCGACGCCGGATTGTCCTCCAGCCGAGGACTCGAATGATGTATCCGTCACCAACTCGGAAGTGGAGAGTGCTATGAATCATCGGCGCGGCCAGGCCATTTTACGAGACCCTGGCTTTTCAGAAGAGTCGTTTAACGCCTTCAATTCAGACGATGCAGACATCCGGGTTGCTCGAGATGGGATTAACAGGGCCACAAAGCAACATTTGAAAGATGTGCAGGTAAATTCGCTTTGTCTCACTATGATAACCATATGCCAGTAGCCCCCGAGACTTAAAGGAGTTGAAACAACTGATTTAAGGATCAATGTAGGACCAGGTGCTTACGGAGAAGAATACCTGGCTAGCTCAGGAACTTGAGAAGTGTCAGCGCTAGCTGCTTGCTGCCGATGCCGAACTGGAGAATAGAAGGCATCTCCCGGTAATATTTTCCTCTATCGAAAATTCAAAATGATACACCGATAGTGTGAATCTGGGTTCTAATCTTTGTGTTGGGTCGTTAGACCAAGTACGAGAGCAGCTGGATGCTGCTCGAAGCGAAGAACACGGAGCCAAAAAGCTACTAGCCGTGAGTGAGCGTGTATTGACAAAATTCGTTGAAGAGAAAAAGAAACTCCAGGATTTGAACACCAAAATGGGCGAAGAACTGAAAGATGTGCGAGTGTAGCTAGCCGACTCGGTGAAGGAGAACAAGAAGCTGCGAGGCGGCATATTCAGTACGTGGCCGCCTTTATCTTATAGCAGTTTGAAGGTAACGGTAGCTGATATAGCTGTAATTGCAGGTGTATGGATGAACCGCGCCGTAGAGGAAGTGTCCGGATCATCAAATGATCTTCTGCAAGGGCTATCGTAGTTGCACGAGCAAGCTCGGCAGGCTATGCGGAGTGTAGCCAAGGCTTTATGGCCATCCCACTCCCCTCCAGGAAACATGGAAAAGCTGGTAGAGCTGTTCAAGGGAGCACGACAGCGTATCCGGCTATGGAAGATATCTCCCTGTCGAGAGGGTGCGCGAGAGGCCTGGTGATACGTCTCCAACGTATCTATAATTTTTGATTGTTCCTTGCTATTATATTATCAACATTGGATGTTTTATATGCATTTATATGCTATTTTATAAGATTTTTGGGACTAACCTATTAACCTAGAGCCCAGTGCCACTTTATGTTTTTTCCTTATTTTAGAGTATCGCAGAAAAGGAAAATCAAACGGAGTCCAATTGACCTGAAACTTCACGGAACTTATTTTTGGACCAGAAGAAGCCCACGGAGTATCGGAGTTGGACCAGGAGAGTCCCGGGCTGCCCACGAGGGTGGGGGCGCGCCCACCCCCTGGGCGCGCCCCCCTGCCTCGTGCACAGCCCGGAGGTCCACCGACGTACTTCTTCCTCCCATATATACCCATATACCCTAAAAACTTCGGGGAGCACAATAGATCGGGAGTTCCGCCGCCAGAAGCCTCCGTAGCCACCGAAAACCAATCTAGACCCGTTCTGGCACCCTGCCGGAGGGGGAATCCCTCTCCGGTGGCCATCTTCATCATCCTGGTGCTCTCTATGATGAGGAGGGAGTAGTTCTCCCTCGTGGCTGAGGGTATGTACCAGTAGCTATGTGTTTGATCTCTCTCTCTCTCTCTCGTGTTCTTGAGGTGGTACGATCTTGATGTATCGCGAGCTTTGCTATTATAGTCAGATCTTATGATGTTTCTCCCCCTATACTCTCTTGTAGTGGATTGAGTTTTCCCTTTGAAGTTATCTTATCGGATTGAGTCTTTAAGGATTTGAGAACACTTGATGTATGTCTTGCGTGGGGTAACCGTGGTGACAATGGGTTATTCTATTGATTCACTTGATGTATGTTTTGGTGATCAACTTGCGGGTTCCGCCCATGAATCTATGCATAGGGGTTGGCACACATTTTCTTCTTGAATCTCCGGTAGAAAGTTTGGGGCACTCTTTGAGGTTCTATGTGTTGGTTGAATAGATGAATCTGAGATTGTGTGATGCATATCGTATAATCATACCCACTGATACTTGAGGTGACATTGGAGTATCTAGGTGACATTAGGGTTTTGGTTGATTTGTGTCTTAAGGTGTTATTCTAGTACAAACTCTAGGGCTGTTTGTGACACTTATAGGAATAGCCAACAGATTGATTGGAAAGAATAACTTTGAGGTGGTTTTGTACCCTACCATAATCTCTTCGTTTGTTCTCCGCTATTAGTGACTTCGGAGTGACTCTTTGTTGCATGTTGAGGGATAGTTATATGATCCAATTTTGTTATTATTGTTGAGGGAACTTGCACTAGTGAAAGTATGAACCCTAGGCCTTGTTTCAACGTATTGCAATACCATTTGTGCTCACTTTTATCATTAGTTACCTTGCTGTTTTTATATTTCCAGATTACAAAAACCTTTATCTACCATGCATATACCACTTGTATCACCATCTCTTCGCCGAACTAGTGCACCTATACAACTTAACATTGTATTGGGTGTGTTGGGGACACAAGAGACTCTTTGTCATTTGATTGTAGGGTTGTTTGAGAGAGACCATCTTCATCCTACGCCTCCCACGGATTGATAAACCTTAGGTCATCCACTTGGGGGAAATTTGCTACTGTCCTACAAACCTCTGCACTTGGAGGCCCAACAACGTCTATACAAAGAAGGTTGTGTAGTAGACATCACATGGACCATGGTGAAGACATGATATACCAAGATGGATCCTAATCACATGGCTCGTGTCAGACCGGTAGGGCCGAATGGGGAAGAAATCCCCATTAGTATAGTATATGGCCAAGTAGAGGTGGCCACCAAATATTCCCAACAGGATTGTAAGTTAGACTTCCTATTGGAAGGTGTAGAGGAAGAGGTGTTCGAGTCCAAGTGACTGTGTACTTCCCTCACCTAGTTGAATTGTATATCATTTGTCATGGCAGACCTTTTCGGTTCAACCTCCGGACCCGAAGGTGCGGAGTGTTTCCGAATACGTCGCGGCCGAATAGGCTGGGGTATGCCTGGAAAACTAGGCGTAGGGGTCATAGTTGCTTGAACAGACAAGTTGTATCCTGCTAGCGATGTTATATTACATTGATATCGTAAGAAACATCTTCAGAGAGAATAGTTACGTTAAGGGTTCCTTTCCCTGTGTGTGCATGCATTTAATGTACATGTCCGAATTGTGATGCGAGCACCACAGTTTGTATAACTTCTGGGGGAGCACAATGGAGTGAGTTTAGAAAACATCTTCAATTCACCGACCGAATATTCCCTTAAGAATGCTAGCTTTCGGCTTCACCTAGTCTGAGCTACACATCCCGATGACCCGGCAGTAACAATCACAGAGGTGCTCCCTTTATGCCCTAGCCGAACTAACGGGAACGTAGGGCATAAGCACAGGAGCCAGGCGACCCAGATTGGCCAAAACTTAAGTCATATCGATGCATATAGTGGCAAAGAAAAGGTACATATGGAAAAACTCATATGTGAGGAGCTTAATGCTCAAGGAATGACAAGAAGCATTAAAGCAAGAAAGAAGAAAATAATCGGAAAAGAGAGAAAAAATAATGGAAACTACATGGGAGGAGGAGACGAACAAGGGGTTTTGCGCTAGGCATAGATTCTCTGGAGTCTGGCCGCATTCCAGGGGTTCAGCTCGAGGCGATTGTCTGATGCATCGCGAAGACAGTACGCTCCTCCGGTGAGAACTTCGTCAATTATGAAGGGACCCTCCCATTTGGGCTTGAGTTTTTCCTTTTTCTTCGCCGACAGGTGTAGAACGAGTTCGCCAACTATGTAAGTCTTGGTCTGTACTTCTCTGCTTTGATATCTTCGAGCCTGTTGTTGGTAAAATGCTGAACGGGCTTTTGCGACATCGCGTTCCTCCTCCAGGGAATCTAGGCCATCCCGCTGATCAAGCTCGGCTTCTCTCTTCATACATATGCACTTGAGGTGAGTCATAAATAATATCGCAGGGCAATACAGCCTCTGCACCATACACCATGAAGAAAGGTGTGTATTTGGTAGTGTGGTTGGGCGTTGTCTGCAGCCCCCAGAGTATGGAGTCGAGCTCCTCAACCCAGTGCTTGTCTAATTCTTTCCAAGACCGCACTAGTCTGGGCTTGATGCCGCTCATAATAAGACCGTTGGCTCGTTCGACTTGACCGTTGGTTTGTGGGTGGTAGACGGAGGCATAATCGAGTTTAATACCCAGATTAGTACATCAGGTTTTTACCTCGTAGGCTGTGAAATTGGAGCCGTTGTCAATGATGATGCTGTGTGGGACACCATAACGGTGCACAACACCGGATATGAAGTCTATCACCGGGCCGGACTCAGCCATTTTGACTGGCTTAGCCTCTATCCACTTAGTGAATTTGTCCACCATAACCAGCAGATATTTTTTATTATGGCTTCCCCCTTTCAGAGGTCCAGCCATATTGAGTCCCCAGACTGCAAAGGGTCAAGTGATGGGGATTGTTTTAAGGCGGTGGTGGGCATATGGCTTTGATTGGCAAAGAGTTGGCATCCGACGCAACATTGGACAAGGTCCTGTGCATCTGCTCGGGCCGTCGGCCAATAAAACCCTATACGGAAGGCCTTGCTAACAAGGGCCCGAGCTGTGGCGTGGTGACCGCTGAATCTGGCATGAATTTCAGCCAAGAGTTGTCGCCCCTCTTCCTCGGATATACATCGTTGAAGGACTACGGTGGCGCTTTTCTTGTAGAGCTCTCCATCATGAACCTTGTAGGCCTTTGAACGCCGGATAATGCATCGGGCCTCATTCTGGTCCTCAGGAAGCTCTTTCCTGTCGAGGTAGTCCAGGAAGGGTTCGGTCCATGGGGCAATGACTGCCATGATGAGATGCGCTGATATGTCCATTTTGCATCATGCTTTTATATCGATATGTATTGCATTATGGGCTGTTATTTCACATTATGTCACAATACTTATGGCTATTCTCTCTTATTTTACAAGGTTTACATAAGGAGGGAGAATGCCGGTAGCTGGAATTTTGGGCTGGAAAAGGAGCAAATATTAGAGACCTATTCTGCACAACTCCAAAAGTCCTGAAACTCCACAGAATACCTTATAATAAATAATGAAAAATCCTCGCCAAAGATGAAGACCAGGGGGCCCACACCCTTTCCATGAGGGTGGGTGGCGCCCCCCCCCTAGGGCACGCCCCCTACCTCGTGGGCCCCTGGTGGCTCTCCGATGACCATCTTCTCCTATATGAAGTCTTTCATCGAGAAAAAAATAAGAAGCAACCTTTCGTGACGAAACTCCGCCGCCACGAGGCGGAACCTTGGCGGATCCAATCTAGAGCTCCAGCAGAGCTGTTCTGCCGGGGAAACTTCCCTCCCGGAGGGGGAAATCATCGCCATCGTCATCACCAATGCTCCTCTCATCGGGATAGGGCAATCTCCATCAACATCTTCATCAGCACCATATCATCTCAAAACCCTAGTTCATCTCTTGTATCCAATTCTTGTCTCCAAGTCCGGAATTGTTGCTAGTAGGTTGTTATTAGTGTTAATTACTCCTTGTAGATGATGCTAGTTTGTTTAATTGGTGGAAGATCATATGTTTAGATCCTTTATGCATATTATTACCCCTCTGATTATGAACATGAATATGCTTTGTGAGTAGTTATGTTTGTTCCTGAGGACAAGGGAGAAGTCTTGCTATTAGTAGTCATGTGAATTTGGTATTCGTTCGATATTTTGATGAGATGTATGTTGTCTAGCCTCTAGTGGTGTTATGTGAATGTTGACTACATAACACTTCACCATTATTTGGGCCTAGAGGAAGGCATTGGGAAGTAATAAGTAGATGATGGGTTGCTAGAGCGACAGAAGCTTAAACCCTAGTTTATGCGTTGCTTCGTAAGGGGCTGATTTGGATCCATATGTTTCATGCTATGGTTAGGTTTACCTTAATACTTTTGGTGTAGTTGCGGATGCTTGCAATAGAGGTTAATCATAAGTGGGATGCTTGTTCAAGTAAGAACAGCACCCAAGCACCGGTCCACCCACATGTCAAATTAACAAAGTACCGAACGCGACTCATATGAACGTGATGCAAACTAGCTTGACGATATTCTCATGTGTCCTCGGGTGCGCTTTTCCTTATATAAGAGTTTGTCCAGGCCTATCCTTTGCTAGAAAAAGGATTGGGCCACCTTTCTGCACTTTATTTACTTTTGTTACTTGTTGCTCGTTACAAATTATCTTATCACAAAACTATCTGTTACCACTTATTTCAGTACTTGCAGAGAATACCTTGCTTAAAACCGCTTATCATTTCCTTCTGCTCCTCATTGGGTTCGACACTCTTACTTATCGAAAGGACTACAATAGATCCCCTATACTTGTGGGCCATCAAGACTCTTTTCTGGCACCGTTGCCGGGGGAGTGAAGCTCCTTTGGTAGGTGGAATTTGGTAAGGAAAAATTTATATAGTGTGATGAAATTTACTGTCACTTGTTACTATGGAAAGTAATCCTCTGAGGGGCTTGTTCGGGGTATCTTCACCCCGACAAGTAGAACAAAGAGTTGCTCCACAACCTACTGAACCTATTGAAAATGAAATTCCTTATGAGTATCCTTCGGGTATGATAGAAAAACTACTAGCTAATCCTTTTACAGGAGATGGAACAAAGCATCCTGATGAACACCTAATATATGTGGATGAAGTTTGTGGATTATTTAAGCTTGCAGGTATACCCGATGATGTTGCTAAGAATAAGGTCTTCCCTTTATCTTTTAAGGGAGACACATTAATATGGTATAGGCTATGTGATGATACGAGATCATGGAACTATAGAAGATTGAAATTGGAATTTCATCAAAAGTATTATCCTATGCATCTTGTTCATCGTGATCACAATTATATATATAATTTTTGGCCTCGCGAAGGAGAAACCATCGCTCAAGCTTGGGGGAGGCTTAAATCAATGTTATATTCATGACCCTATCATGAGCTTCGAAGAGAAACAATTCTTCAAAAAATTTATGCTCGGCTTTCTGAAAATAATCGCACCATCCTTGATAATTCTTGTGCTGGCTCTTTTATGATGAATACTATTGGATTTAGATGGGATTTATTGGATAGAATTAAACACAATTCTGAAGATTGGGATCTCGACAAAGGTAAGGAGTCAGGTATGACACCTAAGTTTGATTGTGTTAAATCTTTTATCGATATCGATATTTTCCATAAGTTTAGCACTAAATATGGACTTGCTACGTATGTTGATCTCCCTAAGGAGAAGTGGTTTAAATATCATCCTCCCATAGAAGTAAAAGTAGCTGCACCTATTAAATTTGAAGAAAAGACTGTCACTTATAATGATCCTATTGTTCCTACTTGTTATGTTGAGAAACCACCTTTCCCTGTTAGGATAAAGGATCATGCTAAAGCTTCAATTGTGGTTCGTAAAAGCAAAATTAAAACATATACACCTCCTAAGCAATTTAAAGTAGAACCTAATATTGCTATTGTTAAAGATCTCTTGTCTGATAATATTGATGGGCATGTTATTCAGTTCTGCGGTGAAACTGCTAAAATTGCTAAACCTTGTGCTAAAGATAAACATAGACCTGTGGCAGGCGTGCCTGTTATTTCTGTTAAAATAGGAGAACATTGTTATCATGGCTTATGTGATATGGGTGCTAGTGCTAGTGTTATACCTATTGACTTATACAAAGAAATTATGCATGACATTGCACCTGTTGAGTTAGAAGAAATTAATGTTACTATTAAACTTGCTAATAGAGATACTGTTTCACCAATGGGAATTGTTAGAGATGTTGAAGTCTTGTGTGGGAAACTAAATATCCTGCTAATTTTCTTGTTCTTGGTTCCCCACAAGATAGCTTTTGTCCGATTATATTTGGTAGACCGTTCTTAAATACTGTTAATGCTAACATTAGATGGCACAAGGGATGTTGTTACTGTCGGATTAGATGATATGACTCATGAGTTTAATTTCTCTAAATTTAGTAAACAACACCGTGAAGAAGAATTGCCTAGTAAGGATGAAATTATTGGTCTTGCTTCTATTGCCGTACCTCCTAGTGATCCTTTAGAACAATATTTGCTAGACCATGAGAATGATATGTTTATGAATGAAAGAAGGGAAATAGATGAAGTATTCTTTAAACAGGAACCTATTCTGAAACACAATTTGCCTGTTGAAATCCTAGGGGAACCCCCTCCACCTAAGGGTGATCCCGTGTTTGAGCTTAAACTGTTGTCTAATAATCTTAAATATGCTTATCTTGATGAAAAGAAGATATATCATGTTATTATTAGTGCTAACCTTTCAGATCATGAAGAAGAAAGATTATTGAAAACTCTGAAGAAGCGCCGTGTTGCTATTGGATATACTCTGGATGATCTTAAGGGCATTAGTCCCACTCTATGTCAACATAATATAAATTTGGAAGCAGATGCCAAACCAGTTCATGATCCTCAACAACGCGTGAATCCTAAAATGAAAGAAGTATTAAGAAAAGAAATACTAAAGCTTCTGGAGGCAGGTATAATTTATTATGTCAGTGGGTAAGTCATGTTCATTATGTCCCTAAGAAGGAGGTATTACTGTTGTTCCTAATGATAAAGATGAATTGATTCCACAAAGAATTATTACAGGTTATAGGATGGTAATTGATTTCCGCAAATTAAATAAGGGTACTAAGAAAGATCATTACCCCTTACCTTTTATCGATCAAATGCTAGAAAGTTTATGCAAACATACACATTACTGCTTTCTAGATGGTTATTCTGGTTTCTCTCAAATACCTGTGTTAGCTAAAGATCAATCAAAGACTACTTTTACATGCCCTTTTGGTACCTTTGCTTATAGATGTATGCCTTTTGGTTTATGTAATGCACCTGCTACCTTTCAAAGATGCATGATGGCTATATTCTCTGACTTTTGTGAAAAGATTTGTGAGGTTTTCATGGACGACTTTTCCGTCTATGGATCTTCTTTTGATGACTGCTTGAGCAATCTTGATCGAGTTTTGCAGAGATGTGAAGAAACTAATCTTGTCTTGAATTGGGAAAAGTGCCACTTTATGGTTAATGAGGGTATTGTCTTGGGGCATAAAGTTTCTGAAAGAGGTATTGAAGTTGATAAAGCCAAGGTTGATGCTATTGAAAAGATGCTATTGAAAAGATGCCATGTCCCAAGGACATTAAAGGTATAAGGAGTTTCCTTGGTCACGCCGGATTTTATAGGAGGTTCATTAAGGACTTCTCAAAAATTTCTCGGCCTCTGACTAATTTATTTCAAAAAAGATATACCATTTGTCTTTGATGATGATTGTGTAGAAGCATTTGAAATACTTAAGAAAGCATTAGTCTCTGCACCTATTGTTCAGCCACCTGATTGGAATTTACCCTTTTAAATTATGTGTGATGCTAGCGATTATGCTGTAGGTGGTGTTCTCGGGCAAAGAGTTGATAAGAAATTAAATGTTATCCATTATGCTAGTAAGACTCTAGACAATGCTCAAAGAAATTATGCTACTACTGAAAAATAACTTTTAGCAGTTCTATTTGCTTGTGATAAGTTCAGACCTTATATTGTTGATTCTAAAGTAACTATCCACACTGATCATGCTACTATTAAATATCTTATGGAGAAGAAAGATGCTAAACCTAGACTTATTAGATGGGTTCTCTTGCTACAAGAATTTGATTTGCATATTGTTGATAGAAAAGGAGCTGAGAACCCCGTTGCAGAGAACTTATCTAGGTTAGAGAATGTTCTTGATGACCCACTACCTATTGATGATAGCTTTCCTGATGAACAATTAAATGCCATAAGTACTTCTCGTAGTACTCCTTGGTATGCTGATTATGCTAATTACATTGTTGCTAAATTCATACCACCTAGCTTCACATACCAACAAAAGAAAAAGTTCTTCTATGATTTGAGACATTACTTTTGGGATGACCCGCATCTATATAAAGAAGGAGTAGATGGTGTTATTAGACGTTGTGACCTGAGCATGAACAAGAACAGATCCTACGCAAGTGCCACTCCGAAACTTATGGAGGACACCATGTGGGAGATAGAACTGCACACAAGGTATTGCAATCCGGTTTTTATTGGCCTACTCTCTTCAAGGATGCCCGTAAGTTTGTCCTATCTTGTAATGAATGTCAAAGAATTGGTAATGTTAGTAGACGTCAAGAAATGCCTATGAATTATTCACTTGTTATTGAACTGTTTGATGTTTGGGGCTTTGATTATATGGGACCTTTTGCTGCCTCTAATGGATATACACATATTTTAGTTGCTGTTGATTACGTTACTAAGTGGGTAGAAGCTATTCCAACTAGTAGTGCTGATCATAACACTTATATTAAAATGCTTAAAGAAGTTATTTTTCCGAGGTTTGGAGTCCCTAGATATTTAACGACTGATGGTGGTTCACATTTTATTCATGGTGCTTTCCGTAAAATGCTTGCTAAATATGATGTCAATCATAGAATTACATCTTCGTATCACCCACAGTCTAGTGTTCAAGTAGAATTGAGTAATAGAGAACTCAAATTAATTTTGCAAAAGACTGTCAATAGGTCTAGAAAGAATTGGTCCAAGAAACTTGATGATGCATTATGGGCCTATAGAACTGCATATAAAAATCCTATGTGTATGTCTCTATATAAAATGGTATATGTAAAAGCATGTCACTTACCTCTCGTTTAAAGAAAAGGTTATTAAAGAGCTCCTATGTGTATGTCTCTGTATAAAATGGTATATGGAAAATGGCATATTGGGCTATTAAAGAGCTCAACTATGATTTCAAACTTGCCGGTGAGAAGAGGTTATTTGATATTAGCTCACTTGATGAATGGAGAACCCAAGCTTATGAAAATGCTAAGTTGTTTAAAGAAAAGGTTAAAAGATGGCATGACAAAAGGGTAAAAAAGCGTGAGTTTAATGTTGGTGATTATGTATTGCTATACAACTCTTGTTTAAGATTTTTTGCAGGGAAACTTCTACCTAAATGGGAAGGCCCCTATGTTATCGAGGAGGTCTATCTTTCCGGTGCCATAAAAATCAACAACTTCGAAGGCACAAATCTAAAGGTGGTAAACAGTCAAAGAATTAAACATTATATCTCAGGTAATCCCATAAATATTGAAACCAATATTATTGAAACCGTAGCACCGGAGGAATACATAAGGGACACTTTCCAGAATGTTTCAGACTCCGAAAAGGAATAGGTATGTGGTACGGTAAGTAAACCGACTCCAAAACAATTTTTAAGGCAATATTTCTCCGTTTTGGAATATTTAGAAAAATAGAAAATTAAGTAGCAGTCCGGGAAGGACGCGAGGGCCCCACGAGGGTGGAGGGCGCCCCCCTACCTTGTGAGCTCCTCGTGTGCCTTCCAGACTCTGTTTTCTTGCACGATACGTATTTTGGTCGGTAAAAATCACTATATATTCTCCTGAAGGTTTTGACTCCCGTATCACGCAAATATCCTCTGTTCTTGTTTTGGGATGTTCTCTGTCAGCGTTGTCAAGGCCAGGCATCATGTTGTCCCCCTCCTCCAACAACGGTGACAAAGATGCCTCGCTAATGAAGATAGAGCTGAAGAGGGAAGATCCCATGGAGATCAACAAGGATGAAGGGAACAAGAAGGCCACGGAAAACCAAGCTCCGGCAACAGAAGACATCGTTCAACTTGATCACAACCTTCTTACCCCAACTGAGATCGAAGCTTTCTAGATGATTGAGTTGGCTCGTATACAAGATAAGTATCTCACACGTGAAAATATTTTGTTGAAGGAGCATATCATCGCACTCAAGGGCATTATTCGCAAGTTAGAAGACCTCCTACGCTCGATGTGCGACTATCTACTACGTCTTGAGCTTGCATTGGTTTTCCCCGAAGAGGAAGGGATGATGCAGCAGAGTAGCGTAAGTATTTCCCTTAGTTTTTGAGAACCAAGGTATCAATCCAGTAGGAGGCCACGCTCAAGTCCCTCGTACCTGCACAAAGCGATAGCTACTCGCAACCAACGCGATTAGGGGTTGTCAATTCCTTCACAGTCACTTACGAGAGTAAGATCTGATAGATATAATATTTTTGGTATTTTTGTTATAAAGATGCAAAGTAAAAGGTAAAGGCAAAATAAAAAGCAAAGCAAGATTAAAGTGCTGGAGATTGATATGATGAGAATAGACCCGGGGGCCATAGGTTTCACTAGTGGCTTCTCTCAAGAGCATAAGTATTCTACGGTGGGTGAACAAATTACTGTTGATCAATTGATAGAATTGAGCATAGTTATGAGAATATCTAGGCATGATCATGTATATAGGCATCACGTCCGTGACAAGTAGATCGAAACGATTCTGCATCTACTACTATTACTCCACTCATCGACCGCTATCCAGCATGCATCTAGAGTATTAAGTTAAAAAAAGAGTAACCCCTTAAGCAAGATGACATGATGTAGAGAGATAAATTCATCCAATATGAAATAAACCCCATCTTGTTATCCTCGATGGCAACGATACAATACGTGCCTTGTTGCCCCTTCTGTCACTGGGTAAGGACACCGCAAGATCGAACCCAAAGCTAAGCACTTCTCCCATGGCAAGAACTACCAATCTAGTTGGCCAAACCAAATGGATAATTCGAAGAGACTTGCAAAGATAGCCAATCATACATAAAAGAATTCAGAGAAGATTCAAATATTATTCATAGATAGACTTGATCATAAACCCACAATTCATCGATCTCAACAAACACACCGCAAAAAGAAGATTAGATCGAATAGATCTCCACAAGAGAGGGGGATAACTTTGTATTGAGATTCAAAGAGAGAGAAGAAGCCATCTAGCTACTAACTATGGACCCGAAGGTCTGAGGTAAACTACTCACACTTCATCGGAGGGGCTACGATGATGCAGAAGCCCTCCGTGATGATGGCCCTCTTCCGGCGGAGCTCCGGAACAGGCCCCAAGATGGGATCTCGTGGATACAGAAAGTTGCGGTGGTGGAATTAGGTTTTGGGCTCCTGTTCTGATCGTTTGGGGGTACGTGTGTATATATAGGAGGAAGAAGTACGTCGGTGGAGCACCGAGGGGCCCACGAGGGTGGGGACACGCCCTAGGGGGCGCCGCCCCCACCCTCGTGACC
Source organism: Triticum aestivum (assembly GCF_018294505.1). Lineage (NCBI taxonomy): Eukaryota > Viridiplantae > Streptophyta > Magnoliopsida > Poales > Poaceae > Triticum > Triticum aestivum. Next base: position 317,506,159 of record NC_057812.1, read on the forward strand.
TCCTCTTTGACTCCCTAGAGTAGGGTCCAAGTCTCCTGGATCATGTTCGGTGAGAAAATCATGTTCCCGAAGATTTTATTCCGTTTGATATTCTGTTTCTCCAAAACACTGGAATAGGCAAAAAACAACAATTCTGGGCTAGGCCTCCGGTTAATAGGTTAGTCCCGAAAATAATATAAAAGTGGAAAATAAAGCCCAATATAGTCCAAAACAGTAGATAATATAGCAAGGAGCAATCAAAATTTATAGATACGTTGGATTCGTATCAGGCATCCCCAAGCTTAATTCCTGCTCGTCCTCGAGTAGGTAAATGATAAAAAGAGAATTTTTGATGCGGTGTGCTACTTGGCATAATTTCAATGCAAATCTTCTTAATTTTTGTATGAATATTCAGATTAGAAAGATTCAAGACAAAATTTTATATTGACACAAAAATAATAATACTTCAAGTATACTAAGAAAGCAATTATGTCTTCTCGAAATAACATGGCCAAAGAAAGTTATCCCTACAAAATCATATAGTCTGGCTATGCTCCATCTTCACCACACAAAGTATTTAAATCATGCACAATCCTGATGACAAGCCAAGCAATTGTTTCATACTCTAACTTTTTCAAAACTTTTTCAATCTTCATGGAATACATGAGCGTGAGCCATGGATATAACACTATAGGTGGAATAGAAGGGTGGTTGTGGAGAAGACAAAAAGGAGGGGAAGATAGTCTCACATCAACTAGGCGTATCAACGGGCTATGGAGATGCCCATCAATAGATATCAATGTGAGTGAGTAGGGATTGCCATGCAACGGATGCACTAGAGCTATAAATGTATGAAAGCTCAACAAAAAAACTAAGTGGGTGTGCATCCAACTTGCTTTCTGACGAAGACCTAGGGAAATTTTGAGGAAGCCCATCATTGGAATATACAAGCCAAGTTCTATAATGAAAAATTCCCACTAGTATATGAAAGTGACAACATATGAGACTCTCTATATGAAGGACATGGTGCTACTTTGAAGCACAATATATGAGACTCGCTATATCATGGTGCTACTTTGAAGCACAAGCGTGGAAAAAAGGATAGTAGCATTGCCCCTTTTTATTTATTTTATTTTTTTGGGCCTTCTTTTTTTCTTTGGCCTTTCTCTTTTTCATTTTTTTATTTGGGACAATGCTCTATTGAATGATGATCATCACACTATGTATTGAGATTCAAAGAGAGAGAAGAAGCCATCTAGCTACTAACTATGGACCCGATGGTCTGAGGTAAACTACTCACACTTCATCAGAGGTGCTAGGATGATGTAGAAGCCCTCCGTGATGATGGCCCTCTTTGGGCGGAGCTCCGGAACAGGCCCCAAGATGGGATCTCGTGGATACAGAAAGTTGTGGCGGTGGAATTAGGTTTTTGGCTCCTGTTCTGAACGTTTGGGGGTACGTGTGTATATATAGGAGGAAGAAGTACGTCGGTGGAGAACCGAGGGGCCCACGAGGCAGGGGGCGCGCCCTAGGGGGGGCACCCCCACCCTCGCGACCTCCTCTTTGACTCCCTGGAGTAGGGTCCAAGTCTCCTGGATCACGTTCGGTGAGAAAATCACGTTCCCAAAGATTTTATTCCGTTTGGACTCCGTTTGATATTCTGTTTCTCCGAAACACTGAAATAGGCAAAAAACAGCAATTCTGGGTTGGGCCTCCGTTTAATAGGTTAGTCCCAAAAATAATATTAAAATGGAAAATAAAGCCCAATATAGTTCAAAATAGTAGATAATATAGCAAGGAGTAATAAAAAATTATAGATACGTTGGAGATGTATCACTATCCATCATCAAAAACTCCGCCTTCTTCACCAACAAAGGATACATAATCACCTGGGTATGGGCACTCCCCTTGGCAACCGCCAATCTTGGGGGAGGTGCCCCGGTATCGTATCACAATCACAACTCCTATCTTTACCGTTTTCCTTAGTTCGATCATATTAGTAGTATTTTGATCTAGTAGAATAAAGTTTATGGCATGATCTAGTTGTGAGTTTTGCTTTATTATCCTTCTATGTAATCGAGTTCATGAGATATATAATAAAGATCAGTGTTAAGTCAAGGATTTGATTTTCTTGCTATGATCTTGGGTGAATAAAAGAAAAGAGAAAAATAATAAGAAGAAACAAAAGTTCATATTGATCTTATTGATAGTAATGACTTCACATAGAAAGAGTGTGATGATTAAAATTTGTTGGGAGTTGGCATACATTGCTTTGGTCATCATTGCAATTAATAGGAAGTAATAAGGAAATAGAGGTTTCACATATAAATATACTATTATTGGCATCTTTTATGATTGGGAGCACTCATCAAAATATGACATGCTAAAGAGTTGATGTTGGACAAGGAAGACAACGTAATGGGTTATGTTTTCTTATATCTGAGATAAAGTATGTTGTCATGGATCATCCAACATGTTGATCTTGACTTTCCCCTCATGCCAGCCAAATTCTCAGCACCAAGTTGAGATACTACTTGTGCTTCCAAATACCCTTAAACCAGTTTTGCCATGAGAGTCCACCATATCTACCTATGGATTGAGTAAGATCCTTCAAGTAAGTTGTCATCGGTGCAAAGCAATAAAAATTGCTCTAAATATGTATGATTAGTGTGGGAGAAATAAGCTTTATACGATCTTGTGATGTGGAAATAATAAAAGCGACTGACTGCATAATAAATGTTCATCTCACAAGGGGCAATATAAAGTGACATTCTTTCGCATTAAGATTTTGTGCATCCAACCATAAAAGCGCATGGCAACCTCTACTTCCCTCTGCGAAGGGCCTATCTTTTATTATTATCTTCTACCTTATGCAAGTGTCATGGTGATCTTCACCTTTCCTTTTTCATTTTATCCTTTGGCAAGCCCAGCATGTTGGAAAGAACCTGATATATGTATATACCTAATTGGATGTAGGGGGCATGCGTTATTATTGTTGACATTACCCTCAAGGTAAAAGGTTATGGGGCAAAACTATAAGCCCCTATCTTTCTCTGTGTCCGACTAAAACTCCGTAACCACAAGTATTGCGCGAGTGTTAGCAATTATGAAGGACTAGATGATAGTTGAGTATGTGGACTTGCTTTTTAGTTCTGACATAGACTCTTTCTGATGTTATGATAAATTGCAATTGCTTCAATGACTGAGGTTATAGTTTGTTGGTTCTCAATAAGGTTTTTGATTCATACTTCTGCATTGTGAATAGATCATCACTTCAACATAAGTAATCATATGACAATATCTATATATGTTGTTGTTATGAGAATAATCATGATGCCCTCATGTCCGTATTTTATTTTTATCGACGCCTCTACCTCTAAACATGGGGACATATTTATTGTTATCGGCTTTCGCTTGAGGAAAAGCGAGGTCTAAGCTTGGGGGAGTTGATACGTCCATTTTGCATCATGCCTTTATATCAATATTTATTGCATTATGGGCTATTATTTCACATTATGTCACAATACTTATGGCTATTCTCTCTTATTTTACAAGATTTACATAAGGAGGGAGAATGTCGGCAGCTGGAATTCTGGGCTGGAAAAGGAGCAAACATTAGATACCTATTCTGCACAACTCCAAAAGTCCTGAAACTCCACGGAATACCTTATAATAAATAATGAAAATCCTCCCCAAAGATGAAGACCAGGGGGGCCACACCCTTTCCACGAGGGTGGGGGCGCCCCCCCCTAGGGCGCGCCCCCTACCTCGTGGGCCCCCTGGTGGCTCTCTGATGAACATCTTATCCTATATGAAGTCTTTCATCGAGAGAAAAATAAGAAGCAACCTTTCGGGACGAAACTCCGCCGCCACGAGGCGGAACCTTGGCGGATCCAATCTAGAGCTCCGGTAGAGCTGTTCTGCCGGGGAAACTTCCCTCCGGGAGGGGGAAATCATCACCATCATCATCACCAACGCTCCTCTCATCGGGAGAGGGCAATCTCCATCAACATCTTCATTAGCACCATCACATCTCAAAACCCTAGTTCATCTCTTGTATCCAATTCTTGTCTCCAAGTCCGGGATTGGTGCTAGTAGGTTGCTAGTAGTGTTAATTACCCCTTGTAGTTGATGCTAGTTGGTTTAATTGGTGGAGGATCATATGTTCAGATCCTTTATGCATATTATTACCCCTCTGATTATGCACATGAATATGCTTTGTGAGTAGTTATGTTTGTTCCTGAGGACAAGGGAGAAGTCTTGCTATTAGTAGTCATGTGAATTTGGTATTCGTTCGATATTTTGATGAAATGTATGTTGTCTAGCCTCTAGTGGTGTTATGTGAACGTCGACTACATAACACTTCACCATTATTTGGGCCTAGAGGAAGTCATTGGGAAGTAATAAGTAGATGATGGGTTGCTAGAGTGATAGAAGCTTAAACCCTAGTTTATGCATTGCTTCGTAAGGGGATGATTTGGATCCATATGTTTCATGCTATGGTTAGGGTTACCTTAATACTTTTGTTGTAGTTGCGGATGCTTGCAATAGAGGTTAATCATAAGTGGGATGCTTGTTCAAGTAAGAACAACAGCCAAGCACCGGTCCACCCACATGTCAAATTATCAAAGTATCGAACGCGAATCATATGAACGTGATGAAAACTAGCTTGACGATATTCCCATGTGTCCTCGGGAGCGTTTTTCCTTATATAAGAGTTTGTCCAGGCTTGTCCTTTGCTATAAAAAGGATTGGGACACCTTGCTGCACTTTATTTACTTCAGTTACTTGTTGCTCGTTACAAATTATCTTATCACAAAACTATCTGTTACCACTTATTTCAGTACTTGCAGTGAATACCTTGCTGAAAACCGCTTATCATTTCCTTCTGCTCCTCGTTAGGTTCGACACTCTTACTTATCAAAAGTACTACGATAGACCCCCTATACTTGTGGGTCATCATGCGCCGACGGTGTTTTTTCGATGGCTGAGCCCTCGACGACATCAGTGTTTCCGGGATCTTGGATTATCTTTAGTTCTGGACTAGTATTGCCGTTTCCCCCTGCCACACTACGAATGGCTTAAAGAGCCTTTCCAGAAAAATATTAGGTGGGACGGGGTCGCGCTTAGCGCCGATACGAGCAAGAACATCCGCTGCTTGATTACTTTTTTGATCCACATGATGGAACTCGAGTCCCTCGAACCAGGTCGACATTTTTATGAATGCGTTATGATAAGCTGCCATCTTCGGGTCTTTAGCGTCGAAATCTCAATTTATTTGAGATATTGCAAGGTTGGAGTCCCCGTAAATGAGGTTTAGTCCGATGCCGCCGTCCATGAGGACCTTGGTAAGTCGAAACCCGTCCATGATGGGACCAAGGACTAACGCGACTGGCGCTCGTACTGTTCTGTACTTTGGTTCATCACCGGCATTGAATGTTATAGCCGTGTCGTTCCAGGGGTTTATCGTGGCAATTTGGCAGACTTTAGCGAGCTCGCGAAGCGCCCTTTTGCGCTTGTTGTTTGAAGCAAATGTCACAAAGACCGTTAATACTCTTGAGTTATTGTCCCCTGGGGGATGCCGTTCTGGGTCGTCCTTGAAAAGGATGTCCTCTCCGCTCATGGCTACCTGTTGTAGTATCCAACATGCTCTAGGGCTGTGGGTTGCCACGGTATCTGGTGTTGTATGAATTTTGCATGGGCCATCGAGCCATCCCACCAGAACGGTGCCGTGCCACATAGCGGTTTTGTGTTTCTTGATTGTTGCACTGGACGTGCCGCGAGGGTGCGTCCTTTTCTCCTATAGGGGGGGGGGTTGAGTTGGGACTGACGGTTCCCAGTGAGCTGCCTAAGTTTTCCAGGTGCTCTCCAACGCGTTGTACTTTTGTACGATGGTTGCTAAGTCCGCGAATATCAGTATGTGGTGGCGATTCATGGCATTGAGGTTTCCTTCATCCGCGCAATTGTTGCAGAATGCTGATATTGCGTCCTCGTCACATCAATCTTTTACCTTGTCCTTGACAAGGAGGAATCTGGCCCAGAAGTGGTGGACCGTTTCCTGAGACTGTTGTTTTATGCTCATGAGAGCATCTATATCCGGGTAGGTGGGTGGAATTAAATCTGAACCCCGACCTGACCGATTATCCGGAGTCTGACAACCTTCCGGGCTTACTAGTTCGGGTTCTGGAATATCTTCTTATTGTTTAGGACCGCCGTCCGATGCTATGTTTGGAGGGCTGGTCGCATCCTTTTGCTGGTGGGTATCCGGCTCTTCCTGATCGGTGATCCGAACATAGTCCGTCTTCGGTATAGAAGAAGATTCACCGTCCTGCTCCAACACTACCGCAATCTGGTGGGTGACTGGTAGGGTCTCGATTTCTCCTTGATCGGTTTTAGCCCCGATCCGATCGTAGTCTCTGGTTATTCCTAGAGCGGCAATGTGATCTAAGAGTTCATTCAGAGACGAAAACTCTGTCAGATCCATCTGCTTGGAGTACTCGGAGTTGATGCGAAGGGGGTTTTCGATGGCCCGAGAGGTCATCGTCGGCTCAAAGGCCGAACGGGTGATCATAGTAAAGCCGCCCAACCAGAGGGTTTGGCCCGGGGCCAAAGCTCCCCTAAAGGTGATGTTGTCTTTAAGGACAAGGCGAGCCATCGAGCCTTTAGTCGACGGCACAGTGGAACTCTCAATGAAAGCACCAATGTCGGTGTTAAAACCGGCGGATCTTGGGTAGGGGTCCCGAACTGTGCGTCTAGGATCGATGGTAACAGGAGACGGGGGACATGATGTTTACCCAGGTTCGGGCCCCCTCTATGGAGGTAATACCGTACGTCCTGCTTGATTGATTTTGATGAATATGAGTGTTACAAGAGTTGATCTACCACGAGATCATAATGGCTAAACCGTAGAATTCTAGCCCATATGAGTATGGTAATGAGTATATCTTTTCCGGACTAACCCCTCTGGTTTATATAGACACTGGGGGGAATCTAGGGTTACATAGAGTCGGTTACATAAGAGGGAATCTTCATAGTCGGTTGCCAAGCTTTCCTTCCACGCCAAGGAGAGTCCAATCCGGACACAGGCACAGTCTTCGGCCTTCATGTCTTCACAGCCCATCAATCCGGCCCATGGATAACTGGCCGGACGCCCGAGGACCCCTTAGTCTAGGACTCCCTCACCCGCCGTGACGGATACTGGTTGGGTGGTCCTTTTTGTAAAAAGTGATCGGGCAAGCCGACCATAGGTCGAATTTTTGGGCTACGTGCTCCAAGGCATAGACATCCCGAAGTGAACGTTTCCGCTAGTTCTTGGAATATGTGTGACGTAGATCATGTTAACATCCTTGAGCTCGAAGGGAAACTGCTTTTGGCCACCGTTGTTGGGCCTGCAAGGTTCATATTCATTATCGCTTCGGGAGTGACTTTTGCTGGTTTCTTCGGATACTACTTTGTTGACATGTTTAAACACCCAACAATTCCGATTGGTGTGGTTGGCGGGCTTGTTCGAGGTGACATGAATCTGGAAAGACCTATCGAGTATTCTATCCAAAGCGATAGGGCCTTCCTTGTTCCCTTTGAAGGGCCTCTTCTTGGGTCCGCCCCGTGAGCTGATGAACCCTGCATTGACCGATGGGTCCTCGGTGTCACTACCGTTGTTTTTATTTTGGTGTATGTTTCTGTTGCGCGTGGATTTTCCATTGCCCACACGTACTTCTGAGGTGCTAGAGTCCCTCATGTGTGAGCTACGTGCCAAACAACTGTCCTTGCCCGTGCAGAAGCAGGTCATCAGGGAGGTGTGAGCCTCCATGGTTCGCGACTTATCCTGCTCAAGCTGATGGGCGAGCCATTCATCTCGGATGTTCTGCTTGAATGCAGCAATGTCCTCGGCGTCGGCGTAGTCAATGATCTGATTCTTTTCGGTCAGAAATCGATTCCAGAATTTTTGAGCTTTCTCACCCTCCTTCTAAACTATATGGCTAAGGTCATCAGCATCCGGTGGCCGAACATACATGCCGCGGAAGTTGTCCTGAAAGGCCTCCTCCAACTCCTCCCAGCTTCCAATGGAATTTTGAGGGAGGCTGGGGGGCCACTACCTTGCAGGACCTTTGAGCTTGAGGGGTAGGTATTTTATGGCATGGAGGTCATCTTCCCGGGCCTTGTGGATGTGAAGAAGGAAGTCTTCTACCCAGATCGCTGGGTTAGTCGTCCCATCGTATTGATCAATATTAATTGGTTTAAACCGCTCTGGGAACGAGTGCTCCATCACCTCATCTATAAAACATACATGATGTGCAGGCCCTCTGAAATGAGTCACTTATGGTAGGGCATGAGCCATTGCCCTAGCTCAGATCTGTTCCCTAGACCTTTTGTGTCTGTCTAACTAGGCGTCATAGCCCTCCAAGCAGGCTGGTGCATGGCTCCGTGACCTGTCACTACAAAAAATACACTTCCGTGATGATACGTGTTTGTCACAGTAGGTCACGTTTTCTGTCATGCTTGTACATCCATGACAAATTTATGACAGAATCAAGAGAGTCATACCTGTGCTGTCGTAGAAGTGTTCCATGACATTACCAAAATTATCATCACGGAAGTGTCCACTTCCATGACGATAAATCGCGCGTCACAGAAGTGCTTTTGTCAAGGGTGACTGACACGTGGCATCCACCGTAACGGAACACCGTTAAACTATCGGGTCCAGTTTTGGATCCGATAACCCATTAACAGCCCGAACCAATGGGGATTTTCCATGTGTAAAATTCTGATTGGCTGACGGAAACACGTGTCAGCTCCGTGTTGGCACAGGTGTCTCTCATCCAATGGGCGAGATGCGCCTATGATATATTGACACGTGGACCGACCCAAAAGTGGCCCATAAAGTTTAAATGGGTTGGCCCAACTAAAGGCCCACAAGATTTTGCGGTCCATAATGGGCCGCCCCAGCAAAAGGCCCACGAGATTTTGCATATCATAATGGGCTGGCCCAGCTAAAGGCCCACGATATATTTGCAGGCCATAATGGGCCGACCCAGCTAAAGGCCCAACATTCTCAGTTAAGGCCCGTACGGCTACTGTCAAATTGGCCCATCAATGGCGTGTCCTAAACTTGTCATCATCGCGGCCCATGGTCACTTCTAGCCCGTTAACAGTCCGCTAAGTATATGGGCCGAATTACGGTCTGGTGTATTTCCTGCCTGTTAAAGGTCCTGCTTCATTTGGGCCCATTTACAAACCATTGAAACTTTCGGCCCATAAACGACCGTGAAGGATTTGGGTCATATTCGGCCATGTCTAACATTCGGCCTGTTAGAGGCCCACTATAGATTTGGGCCACTTTCGGCCTATTGTGATTTTTGGCTTGTTAACGTCATATGAAATCCAAGGGGCATATGTTGCCAATGTCACATCGGGCCCATTAACGGCCCATATAAAAATGACGATAATCTAGCCCGACCGAACTTCCGGCCTGTTAAAGCCCCTTGTATTAGGTCGGCGCATTTATGGCCCGTCCGATTTCAGCCTATGAAAGATCTACATCGTAAATGGGCCACCATTTCGGCCTACTAAGACCAGTGGGTTATTTGGCACAATCAGGGCCCAATCTTACTTTTTGTCCTTTAAAGGCCCATGTTTTTTATGGGCTCGAGATATTTACACCTATAAACGGCCTATTGTTACTAAGGACCCAAATTATGTCTAGGCCTGTTAAAGGCCCACTATGGGCACAAGCCTACCAGAAAAATATGAAATCTTATGCTAATTTAGGCCCAGATATTTTTAGTGGGCTACATGCAAATTTCGTCCCATAATCGTTTTTAGCCCAATTGGAATGGGCCCGACGAATGTTGGCATGTTGGGCTCCTACGAAGCTTTCGGCCGAATACATTACTAAGATAAACCTACACTATACAAAAATAGCATCGTAATTATTGCAGCCTTTGGCAGCATCATAAATGTTGTATCACAAGAAAATAAATTCCAACCATACAACAATAGGCATGTTGGCATACAGTTTACGGTCCTTGCTGATAAAAGCACCATCAGATTTATAGAAGCACAGATCATTTGACTTGAGTGCTAATGTTTCGGGCTGTAGAATCTCATGGAGCAGCACGATCTTCACCTTTTTCCGCCATTGCTCTTGAACAACGAAGTGAATGTCTCATAGTCTGGTTTCAAAACCATTCATATCTTGACAACATTTGTCGACCACTATTCTTGTTTCCAAAACGATGTCCATTAGGGATTGGACTTGTGTCTGGAGCATAGATATATCACTCTGTCTAGTGGGAATACTTTGTTCAGTAAGCAATTTGGACAAGGTTACCTTGACAACCAACCCAGAATTACGCAGAAAGGTGCTTTTTGCACTGTTAGTGGAGAGATACTGATGCATTGCATCAAGAGGTGACATTATGCCTGTGGTAGCCTCGTCACCTTCAGGTGGTTGTGGCTGTTCAATCATTTTTTCCATAGCTTCCTGAAAGTTTGAACTTGTAGATTAGTGTACCAGATAAGTTACTAATGAGACAAAAACAAACAAAGTAGGTTACACGTTTATACATAACTTATTTTGGTGAACTACTATAATACATTAGCATGTATTGTAGTGCCAACTACATAATAAAATAACTTTCCGAACATATGTCCATGTAGCATGCCTGCTGTATTGTCTATTTCCTCACATTCGTTGACATCTAAGGATAAAGAGACATGGTTTAAAGTAGGATGAACATAGTAGGACATCATTCATGTCATGGGCAAACAGATATAAAAAGGCTATTTTATCATTGCGTGCGCACGTGAACGTAACAACTAGAATACAAATCAAGACCAAAAGAATATCCTTCATCTCTTTTAAACCATGTAAGGTGAAATGATACGTTAAGACAACTGTGTATAAAAGTGAACAGAGTAACTGACATTGGCTGCAAACCAAGTAGTTAAATGAACACATCACACTACCAATCAGTTCAAAGGCAGGAGGAGTAAGGACTTACAACAGCGGCTTGAACTGGTGTGCTCATACCCTTCATCTTGCTGGTGTGGCAATCCTTGAAGATTTGCACTGCATTCGATTTAGGTTCTTTTTGGTCCGCACAGGCTTTCCTCTGTATTTGGAACAAGTCAATATAGATACAATAATATGGCACAGAAAAAAGAAGTAGCAGCTATTTACAACAGCCTTGCAGTGTGCAATATAGCTACGAGATCCTGTTGTCTATTGGAATTTCACTTTAGAATGGTTGGTCTTGTTCTTCAAGCAGTTAGCCTGGAAGAAGATACACTTGTAAGGCACATACATAAATACAAGTTCAATATGTGGTCTGATAAAATACATATAGCCTACCTGATACTTTGGATCAGACCAGTGTTTAACAAGGGTTGTCCAGTCTTCATCTGTAATATATTCCACTAGAGATGTTTGGGCGATTTCATTGTTAGCCTTGCCTTCAAAGTGAGATTTTCTAAGGTGGTACCGATATTGTCGCAGAGCAGACTGAAAAACATGAGTGCATTCTTATTTAGTTGCATCACCTTTCGGATCCAACTTGAACCTCATCTGTTGAAAAAAGAATGTGAGTCTTATTAGGAGGAAGCTAGAAAGTATTGGACAGAGCAAGACAACATTTCTAATTGTGATGAATAACATTACTTACGGATAAATTGTCAAGGAAGGTGTTAAACTGGGTATTGTCTTTCTCATTCCTGTACTAGATCCACGTTGGGAGGATACATTCATGACACCTAACGGCAACGGCTGCCTCTGATACTAACTTGGCTGACTCTGTAGCATCACTTCGCTTTTTTAAAACTTCCTCAAAAAGGATCTCCATTATTCCTCCTTTAGATTTTGTTAATCTGTCAAGCATTATCCCTAATGTCTATTTCCGCTTGCATCGTGGTGCTAGTTCAACAACGAATAAGGAAAGTGTTAGTGTACATCAAACTGTGAGAGTACTTATAAAGGAGCATGCAACTTCAACTTGACTCGGTCAGGTACCGTCTTGGTGTTGATGCTCATGAGGTTCATCTGATCTTGCCAAGTCCTGTTGTGTCAGCAGTGCTTCAGAAGTAGTGTTAGGTGTGAAGGCAGCTTGGGAACTAGCCAGTTCCGGAGCAAACGAACGAGTAACTCGTTGAGATGCTGGTACAGTTGAAGCGGATGCTGCAGCTGGTGGAGCAGGTGATACTGTGTTTGTAGATTTAGCTGGTGGACTTGGACCTTCTACTGCACTATAAGTACCAGTAGAATCTGGACGGCAGATCCTTTTCCGTTTCTCCCGATGAGTAACACCACTCCCTACTATATTATTTTCCTTGCTCTTTTTTGACTTTGCCATGTGAAGCCGTACCCACGACACAAAAGAATAAAATTGCTCTTCAGAACTTATTGATGCATGATACAGACAAGCAATACTTTGATGTAAGACAACCGTATGAGGATGGAATATGTAAGAAAAATAGGACGGCATGACATATTCACAGCTACGATGTGTAAACTAAGCATAAGGATTTTCAAAAAATAGAAGTAATGCAAGCTAGACACCATATGAAAGATGCAACAAATATTACTCTGCCAAGTTAAAAGTGTCTTTTCATAAGTGGCAATTCGAAAAATTAAAAGCAGTACAATGTAGAAATCAATGCAAGATGCAACCACTATCAAACTGCCATGTTTAAAGCGTCCAATCATGAGTGACTGATGCAGGATACACAACAGCAGTACTTTGATGTAAGAACATGGTATGATAGATAGATGTAGTGTATTCTAGACACAGAATGCCATGTCATATGCACATGTATAACGTATAAACTCAGCAGGTTCAATTTAATCAAAATAGAAGAAATACAGTCTAGACAACATATGCAACAGGAAACCAATTATCACACTGTCAACTTAGAGCAAGCACATGCGATGGTGGAGGACGGGAGATGAACTCATCATGTAGACTTTGGACTTTAACTTCATTAGCAATAGCAGTGGCAAATCTAGAGAGTCCCTGTTTGCGTCGGTGCGGAGGACCACCAACATCCCCGAACTTACTCTTTTCCTTCCTATTTTCTAATATTGCCTTATGAAGTCAAAAGCACAAGAAGATGAATAAAATTAGCTCTACATAACTGGCTGATGCATGATACAAACGAACACTACTTTGATGTAAGGCAAGCGCATGATAGGATGATGGAATATATACAAAAAAAGACAGCGTTTCATATTCACATGTACGATAGGAGCATGGAATATGTATGAAAAAACAGTAAGCGAAAGGCATTTCAACAAAATTAGAAGAAATGAAAGCTGGGCACCATATGAACATGCAACCAATATCACTCTATTAGGTAAAAAGTGTCTCGTCCTAAGTGCCATTTCAAGAAATTAGAAGCAGTACAAGCTAGAAGACAATGCAAGATGCAACCTACATCACAGTCCCAAGTTAAATGTGTCTTATGGGTAAGTGATCGTTGTAGGTATACTTGTAAGCTACGCAGATGCAATTCAACATAATCAGAAGCAATACAAACTAGACATCATACGGAAAACACAACCACATATAACAGTTCCAAGTTAGAGCAAGCACCTGTGATGGTGGAGTAGGGGAGATGTGCTCATCATGTACACGTATGTTCTAGAAACAGGAACACGTGTCATATTAATAGACATTATGTGTAAAGTAAGCAGATGCAATTCAACAAAGTTAGAAGCAATACAAGCTAGACATCATACACAACATGCAACCACATATAATAGTGCCAACTTAGCGCAAGCACATGTGATGGTGGAGTAGGGGAGATGTGCTCATCATGTACACGTATGTTCTAGAAACGGGAACATGTGTCATATTCACATGCATTATGTGTAAAGTAAATAGATGCAATTCAACAAAGTTAGAAGCAATACAAGCTAGAGATCATACACAACATGCAACCACATATAATAGTGCCAAGTTAGAGCAAGCACCTGTGATGGTGGAGTAGGGAGATGTGCTCATCATCTACAGAGCTACGTTGACTTTCTAGCCTTGCGTTGTCTTGCCAATCTTGTTGGGAGGATGGCAAAGTAGAATCTGTAGAGAACCTCCGTTTTAGTTGCTTGGAAGGACCACCATCATCCAATGACTTTCCAATTTCCTTCAGCTTCATTGATTTTGCATTGTGAGGTCAAACCGACAAGAAAAAGGAATATAATCCGCTCTTCAGAACTCATTCATGCATGATACTAACGAACACTACTCTGATGAAAGGCAAAGTCATGATACGAGGATGGAATATGTACGAAAAAATGGACGGCTTGACATATTCACACCTATGATGTGGTAACTAAGCAGAAGGCACTTCAACAAATTAGAAGCACTGCAAACTAGACACCATAGGAAAGGTGCAATCAATATCACTCTGCCAAGTTAAAACTGTCTCATCATAGGTGGTGTTCATCAAACTAGAAGCAATACATGCTAGAAATCATATTCAAGATGCAAACCAATATCACACTACCAACTTAAAGGTGTTCCATCATAAGTGACTGATGCAGGATACACAAGAAGAGTAGTTTCATGTAAGAACATGATGTGATTGATAGATATAGTATGTACCAAAAATAGGAAACCGTGTCATATTCACACGTATCATGTGTAAGCTAAGCAGATGCAGTTTACACTAATTAGGAGCAATACAAGCTAGACACCATATGCAACATGCAACTAGATATCACACTGCCAAGTTAGAGCAAGCACCTTGGATGGTGGAGTAGGGGAGCGGAGACTTTGACCTTGTAATGCACTATCAGTACAAGGAGAATCGGTACAGATGCTCCGTTTACGTTGCTGCAGAGGACCACCATCATCGCCTTCCTTCTGCTTTCTTGATTTTGCCTTGTCAAGTCAAACGCACAAGAAAAAGGAATAAAATTTTCTTTTCAGAACTCATTGCTGCATGATACTGACGAACCCTACTCTGATGAAAGGCAAAGTCATGATACGACGCTAGAATATGTACGAAAAAATGGACAGCTTGACATATTCACACCTATGATGTGGTAACTAAGCACAAGACACTTCAACAAATTAGAAGCACTTCAAACTAGACCCCATATGAAAGGTGCAATCAATATCACTCTGCCAAGTTAAAACTGTCTCGTCATAGGTGGCGTTCATCAAAACTAGAAGCAATACATGCTAGAAATCATATTCAAGACGCAAACAAATATCACACTGCCAACTTAAAGGTGTTCCATCATAAGAGACTGATGCAGGATACACAAGAAGAGTAGTTTTATGTAAGAACATGGTGTGATAGATAGATATAGTATGTACCAAAAACAGGAAACCATGTCATATTCACATGTATCATGTGTAAGCTAAGCGGATGCAGTTTACACTAATTAGGAGCAACACAAGCTAGACACCATATGCAACATGCAACCAAATATCACACTGCCAAGTTAGAGCAAGCACCTTGGATGGTGGAGTAGGATAGCGGAGACTTGGACCATGTAATGCACTATCAGTACAAGGAGAATCGGTACAGATGCTCCGTTTACGTTGCTGCAGAGGACCACCATCATCGCCTTCCTTACTCTTTTCCTTCCTCTTTCTTGATTTTGCCTTGTCAAGTCAAACCCACAAGAAAAAGGAATAAAATTTTCTCTTCAGAACTTATTGATGCATGATACTGACGAACACTACTTTCATGTAAGGCAGCCGCATGATAGGAGGATGGAATATGTATGAAAAATAGGACGGCGTGACATATTGACATGTATGATGTATAAAGTGTAAACTAAGCACAAGGTACTTGAACTTGTTAGAATCAATGCAAGCTACAAACCATATGAAAGATGAAACCAATATCACTCTGCCAAATTAAAAGGGTGCCTTAACAAATGTATTTGACCAAATTAGAATCAATACATGGTAATAGGCTAGAAATAATATGCAATATGCAATGAATAAAGGTGACTCATCCTAAGTGATTGATGCAGGATACAGAAGAGAGGTAGTTCCATGTAAGAACAAGGTTAACACGTAGATGTAGTGTGTACCAAAAATAGGAAGGCATGTCATATTCACACGTATAATGTGTAAACTAATAAGATGCAATTTACCCTAATTAGAAGCATTACAAGCTAGACACCGTATGCAGCATGCAACCACATATCACACGGAGAAGTTAGAGCAAGCACCTGTGATGGTGGTGTGGGGGAATTGCGGTCATCAACTAGAGAGCTACGTTGACTATCTTCATTTAGCCTTGTTATTTCTTGAGAATCATGTGGGGAGGATAACACTGCACTCTTTAAACGAGTATGGCGTCTCAAAGTAACCCACTCGGGTGACTGTCTCATCATAAGTGATTGACGAGGGATACAAAAGAGCATTAGTTTGATGTATGAACATGGTTAATAGACATATGTAGTATGTATCAAAAACAAGAAGGCATGTCATTATCAAAGGTATAATGTGTAAAGTAAGTAGATGCAATTTAACCAAATTGGAAGCAATACAAGCTAGACACTATATGCAACATGCAAGCACATTTGACAGTGCGAAGTTAAAGCAAGCACCTGGGATGGTTGTGTCTCGCAATTGAGATCATCAACTGCAGAGCTACGTTTACTGTCTCCAACTGCTGACACTGCATCCTTTAGAGCGCTGAAAAGCTTAGTGCTTATCTTCGAATTACACTAAAGCGACTTCTGTCTTTTCTTTTCAGCATTCATCAACACTGCGTCAGAGTCTGAAATACCCAGGCATTAAAAAACAGTGTGAGTATGGGTGAAGTGTGTGCATAATTAGTACAGTGCAAAGGTAGCAGACAGCAGGTCGGTGAGAAATAAATGATGGGAGACATATGATAGCTCTACAACATGCATGGAACACTAAATTACTACAGGATTCTATGAAAATAACATTCGACTGAAAACAAATAGGCCAGTCCATTTTTTTTGCACCGTCCGATGTACAAAGAACGGGCAGATCACCTTCATCTACCTCCAGCCAGTCAGTGTTGATGATCTTCCTCGAAATGACAACGACCACCGGCCCAGTCCCCTGCCTGTGCCCTCCCCTCGACCTCACTGCACCGCCCCGGCCATCCGTTCAAGCCCCGCCGACCTCCAGATCGGGCGCAAGCAGCTCCTGCACCCCCACACCCCTATGATAGACACCGATTCGGCGCTTCCCCGGCGAACAGGCTGACAAGGTGCTCTGCGCGCCTAAGCGAGTGCTGCTTCTTTTAATTGCGGTTCGACTGACCCTAGATCTCTAGCAAAGGTGAAATAGTAAAGGGACGAAACCTTGTGAATTTAGTATCACGAAGAAGATGCAGCAAGAAGTGCTCAACTAGTTTCTTTCATGGGATGAATACAGTCTGAGCAGAGACGTAAGGTTTGCAAGAATAAGGGAAGAGGAGTACCTCTTTCTGCTGGCAGTGTTGTGTCCTCCTTCTGTTTTTCCAACGATCTTCTTGTGGTTCGCTTGAAACGAGAAGTTGTGGAGGATGGTGCAGCCTTGGACGAACCCATGGCCAAGTTGTTGAGTGTGGTAGGGTGGCCGTCTGTCGGTGGCTGGGAAGCAGATCCAAGGCGGCGCACGATGGCATAGTGGGAACAGCTCCTATGCGATGGACGGTTGCGATAGTGGAGCGGCAGCAGTGAGGCACAGGACGGCGTTGTCGGAGTAGTTCTGGTATGGCGCACGTCGGCGTCGGCGTCATGGAGGTAGCTCTACCTCGGCTTCAACTGCTAAGTCCTTGAGGGCGTTGCAGTTGCGGCTGCGTTGAACGACGACGTCGGGGTACCAGCTCTAGCATGATGTAGGAGGGCGGCGGTGGATTCGGTGCTATGGGGAGGAGGACGGAGGAGGCTGGGGTTTCCCGGCTGGTGGAGAGGGTGTTTTGGCGCCCACGGAGTATGAATGGGGAAATGAAGGGAGGCGGGGAACTTAAGGGGGAACAATGTTTCGGTTTGGGACACGCTTGTTTGAAATTTGGGGAAAGTTACAAATTTTGCCCCCATCTAAAATTGCGGACATATTGTGGGTTGGGGGTAGGACAGTAATCTCAGGTGTCCCAAATGTGGGTGAGATAGATTTCGGCCGAGTGCATGGGTGTTTAGGCGCCCACGATGTATGAATGCCTCTCGGAGGCGGTTGATACTGGCATCTTGGTGAAGTTACAAACCTACCCCGGTTTAGACGTACGGACATCGGGCCGATAGGCTACACGGGCCAGAGTCAGGACAGTAATTTCCTACCACCAAACATTAGTCTCGCGCGGTTTCGGGTGACCAGAGGCCTATTTGGCGCTTCGTTCAATATTTGGGAGCAGAAGAATTAACGTTTTCGGTTCTCTTGAATTGAACATTCAGGATTTGCCAAACTTCATAAATCTTTACTCTTGAAAATCCTAAAGCTACGATTATTTTGGAACGGAGGTGGTACATTTGAATATACATTGTACACGAGTATATATTAAAAAATAAGGACAATTCCATTTCTCCCCCTAACTTGAACCCACACCTAGCATTTGCCCCTAATTTTCGAGTATGCTCAAAAATACCCCTCCTCCGTCAAAGCTCCTTACATAAATACCCTTCTGTACCATTTCCGTTTGGTCAAAGACATTTTACCGTCTACGGGGCATTTTCTGACCAATTTTGCCCCTTCGTGTATCAGTGTGTGACACTTAGGGGTGGGACCTACCCTAAAAGGAAGAAAACGATAGAAAAACTCTCTCTTTCCTCCGTGTCCCACTTACAGGTGGACCCAACCAGAAAACAAAAATAATAAATAAATCTCTCCCTCTAGTTCCTCTCTGTTTCTCTCTTTCGCTCACCATCGGCGGCGGCCAAAGTCAGGCGGCCCTGGCTAGCATCAGGCTCGCCGGCGTGATCGCGCTGCGCTCAGGACCGCGCAACCGTTGTCGGTCGGCCATAATTGGGTGCGTGGGCGGCCCATGGAGCCAACACTATGACCGAATCGGTGCAAGGTTCATGTCATCGCCGGCAACGTCTCACGCACGGAAGACCAAGAGCGGACTCAAGCCTCTATATCATGCCCATTAGATCGGCCACTTTCTGATTCGTTTTCCAGCGGGATGAATCGGACAAAGCACCCCAAATCAACGGCTCACTTCTCGTCTTCCCCCAACTCTGGTGGAGCGCGGCCGCCGCCTGATCTCCTCTACCCATGAATCTAGGTGGATTCCTCCAAGTATATCAGCTCCAAGACAACCCCCCGGATGTCTTGGTGCGCCCTCGAGCCTCTCCCCATTCCCAAGAACCTCCCCCCATGAGTGCATGCTCCGGCGGCCGCCGCGCAGGTCCAAGCCAACATTGTAGTGTCTCCCCGCCGTCCCCGAACACCCAGTCATGCTCCAGGTGATCCCATCCTCCCTTTGCCGCTATTTTCTGAGTCAACGTGCTCTCTTATCCTCTTGCGCCGAGCGCCGCTCGTTGCCGCCGCTCGAGCTCATTGTTGCCTGTCCTCCTGGCCGCCCGCTGGCTCCGGCCACCTCGGCACAGTTCGGCTTCACGCCCACAGCCTCACAGGACCGCTTCGCAGCCCATAGACCTCTCCGGCGTCCTCGTGTACGTTGCCGTTGTGCCTTTACGCACGCGCCGCCGCCGGCGTTTAGCCCCTGTCACTAAAAAGTTGTTTAGGCTAACCCTCCAGTTAAGTACTTAAGTGTGTGTGCCACTTGCCCTAAAAAAGTGTGCATGCGCCACTAACCCATGGGCCCTCTATTCTAAGTATATTAACTAATAAAGGTTAATACCTATTGTCAATAAATAAATAATAAAAATAAAGGTAAATACATTAAAGAGACAATGACATATGGGCCCCCAAAGTCTAATTTGACCCATCCTTGTTGGCTGGTCTAACATTGACTTCATTATTATTTTTGTTTTTTCTACTTGTGCGTCCCACCTGTAAGGAGGGGTAAAATTGTCCCAAAAATGCCACGGAGCCCTTTGACTGGACGGAAACGGCACGGATGGGTATTTCTGTAAGGGTGCCAAATGGAAGAGGGGTATTTTTGAGCATACTCGAAAATTAGGGGCAAATGCCAGGTGTGGGTTCAAGTTAGGGGGAGAAATGGAATTGTCCCTAAAAATATGCAACTTACCTCAATTCATGCATGGTTCCAGATATAATCTCCTTGGTTGCAAAACAAAGAGTTAGACATGCGTATGAATATATATATATATAGCATGTTCAAATGCACAACAAAGATTGATGCCCCCTTTTACATCTGATTTACAAATGCCATTATCTCGGGTTCAAATAGATGAATGCACCTCCTATGAATTCGAATCTTCGAAACCCTCTTTATGTTGAATTTGACATGTATTCTATTTCGTAGCTAGCAATTTGGAATGTATCCATGCAAGTGACAAATGTATAAAGTGCTTCACACTAACAACATGGAGTGCACTCATTAATGTTTATATATGAATTGCAAAATCATCCATTGCCTGTATTTCAAACCGCTCTCACTCTATGGATCTATAATATGAAATAAACACATGCACATGCTAGAATTCAATAGAGTATGGGTGTCCGATAGACCGATTTTCGTCCATACGCGATTTAGAAAATTCATGATGTCATCCAAAAATAATAATGTCATTTATATTTTAATTTAATGCGTAGAACAGCCTTTTACAAGTAGATGCACTATGCCTCGCCCGTTCTCATAAAGGCGCTATATAACTCTCTATCTACCGCATAAGTGCACACACTTTATATGCATCGGCATTTCTCTTCCACACATGTTGACAATTTCTCTCGGCGTGTCAGGGAGTCTCACGCACATGCTATCTTTGTATCTCACTCTCTCTCTCTTTCTGACTACTATGTACCACTCTTTTCACTAATCTCAGTTGGAAAACACTATTTCTCTCACATGCATATATACACACGCACGGTCTCTACTAGCCCTGTAAACGCACATATATATCTATGTGTGTGTGTTCCTACGTGTCTCCTGCGCGCACATTTTCTTTAGGCCTCTCTCACACACATCGCCCCTCCCAAGACACACCTCTCTCTTAGTAGTTGGCAGATATGATTCCATCATATCATTCGGTAGGATATCCCTGACTGTTAGGCTGGATGGTAATACGAGGCAAAGTTTTACCCTAGTTCGGACCCTTGCAGTTGAGGAAAAAGCCTACTCCTGGTACTGTATATTAGTGATAGCGGTGTGTACAAAGTACACGTGAATACTAGGCATTGTGCGTGTGTATACTATCAATGAACTAGCCCCCAAGCTTATATAACATACTGGGGGCCTAGGGTTACAAATCATATATAGTCGACTTATCACCAGTGGGGATAGAGTCCTTCGTGACTCTGGTAGCTAGCTTCGTGTTGTACGCCGAGTCCTCCACATGGGTCTTCGTATAACGCATCTCGATCCAACCTATGTGGCGTAGAATGGAACCGACCCATGAGTCCTCATGTTGACCCACCACAACTAGAAATGATGTGCCCACCACACCACACACGCAATCGGCCACTAAGAAAATAAGCATATACAATAGTACAACCTTATACAGGAAAGTTAATTGCATGGTGCATCCAAAAATATTTGTTCTGCATTGTGAATGTTTATATATTCTCATACAATATTAGTCACGGGAAAGAGAAACGAATGGCATATCTCTCCTTGTCTCCACCAGACATCCCCTCTTTCTACACCACTTTCACGTACGCACACAAACTATCTCTCGGCCCTCTAAAAGTATGCATGCCCATGCCACATTCATGCGTGACGGTCATTGTATTTCAAGCTAAAGCACTATACGGTCACTAGAGTTCATAATATGCTCATTACGGTCACCGTCTACATTCTCGTGGTGATCATACGGTATCTAGCTCACGATACATCTCCGTATTTTCTTCATGACACTAACGGACTTTACATTTGATGCGTGCTCCGTATTTTGTTGACGACACTTACGGTCATTGTATTTGAAGCAAAAGCATGATATGGTCACTGGACTTCAGAATAAGCTCATCACGGTCACCACATGCATTATGTCATGCTAACTAACATGTGGTTGGATGGTTAGGAGGACAGTGGTTTCTCGAGCCCACCAGGGTTGAAGTCCCGGTGCTCGCATTTAACCTGGTTTTATTTCAGTATTTTCCCGCGATGTGCGTTCAGTGGGAGGAGATGTTCCACTCTACTACGAGGCACCTATGGAGACTTCGTAAAAACTCAAGATCATATGCTGGCTCACTCTGTCGAAGGTGCTCATTGGGGTAGGGTGTGCGTGTGCGCGCTTATAGCGGTTAGTGCTTGCACGTATATATGAGCCCTCGTGTCTGTACTGTCTTAAAAAATACATGTCATGATTATACGGTCACTAGATCAACCGTACAACTCCGTATTTTGTTGATGACACAATCAATTGACCAGTCAAACATTCCACGTGGCACAACCAGTGTTGTACCATCGAGGCGCGTAACCATGGGGCCGACCTGTCAGCCCATATATGAAAGAAATAAATGGTAGTTTGAGTCTGTACTGTGTTAATAAAATACATTTTAGGGTGACCATACGGTCACTGGCTCACCATACAGCTCCGTACTTTCTTGATGACATGATTAATTGACCAGTCAAATGGTCCACATTCAGCAGCGCACATTACCATAGGGCCCACCCGTCAGTGTGTATATGAAGGACAGAAATGGTAATAAATTAGTCATTGGTGGGTACTCGAAGTCGTGAGACCTCTGGTTGGCAGTCTCCGGTGGTGTGGGGGCACGTTGATAGGGCGGT